>NW_007728949.1:95718-99137 GCF_000696425.1 Galeopterus variegatus
AGGGCTCTCCCCCCCCCCTTTTTTCTTTCTTTCTTTCTTTTTTTTTTTTTCCTTATAGAAAAAATAAAGCCCTGAGCTCTGATCTGTTTAGAATGGAGCTGACCAATCAAAAGTGTTTGGAAATGTCTTTTGGTCAGTTAGGATTTTGATCACAGTTCTTTCTCAGGAACTGTGGGTATGTCAGAAGTCACACTGAAGATTAGTGCTAGCCATATCCCTCAATCAAGGCACCCTGGAAGGAGATACTGATCTAGGCTGCTGGGATCATCTTCTCAAGGTAATACATAGAGTTGAACAAATAGGTCTATTTCATAGGGGATGGTGGCCCAAGGGGGATCAGAAACTTCCAGGCATATCTGTTGGATATCATAAGGCTGAGAATCCAATGATGAATTACACACAGAGGCACCAGCCTCTCCAGTTTGTTTGATATCAGAAGGATCACATAGATCATGGTCGTGGTCAATCAAAATTTCAGGACTCATTGGATGAGTGTTTACAGAAGTTATGGGTAAGGCGGTCTTTTCCTCCTTCACTGAAATGGTCTGGTTTGATATTCCTTGGTTGAGTTTGTTGCTGCTATTTCTTCCATTTGACATGCTGGTTCTTGAACCAAGTCTTACTACCAACTGGTTGAGGTGGAGCACTGAAGCCAGGTTCTGTATGGTGACCTTTTCGGGAAATGTGGTCTTTTTGAACATTTCTCTCAATTTTCTGAGTTGTTCCTGTCTAAAGGTTGTGCAGGTCTGGTGATCTCTTGTCCTTGCAACTGGTTGACATTTAAAAGTATGACAGTACAGTCTTCCCTCGGTATCCATAGTTTATTGGTTCTAGGACCCCCACAGATTCTAAAATCCTCTGCTGCTCCAGTACAGAAGTCGGCCCTGCCCAACCCGTAGGGCCAACCGACTCGATCCCTGACATGACATCTTGCATGCTCCGGAGCTCCGCAGCTTACTCTATGAGTCCTCCATTTTCTTAACAGGGTCATTCAGAGCAAAAGTTTTTAATTTTTATGACTTTTAGTTGATTGATCTTTTTCCTTGCTTTCAGTATCATATCTCAGAATTCTTCATCTAACCCTAGGTCACAAATATTTTCTCCTAAAAGTTTTATAGTTTTTAATTTTACGTTTTGATTTATTTTGAGTTAATAGTTTTATAAAAGGTGATGTTTAGGTATTTTTGCCTATTTACATCCAATTGTTACAACAATATTTATCGGAAAGACTATTCTTTCTCCATTGAATTACTTTTGTACCTTTGTCAAAAATCATCTGCACATACTTGTATGTATCTATTTCTGGTTTCTCTATACAGTTCCATTGATCTATGTGTTTATCACACCTTCAATACCACACTGTCTTGATTATTATAGACATAATTCTTTGTTATTTGTAATTTCTTCGGTAAGAACTTCTTTTTAAGTTGTCAAAATCCACTTGCAAAGCCCAAGTAGAGTCATCCCATTCAGGAATTCAAGACTGAAAAGTCCCCCCAAAATCCTCTTATTCTAGATAAGTAGAGAGTAAGACTGAGGAGAAGATAAAGTTAGTAATTTTATCAGTGTCTTTTTTTGGTATTTCAGATACATTAACTTCAGAATGTAGTTTTAGATTCCTCACTGAATTGAATATTCATTACCTGTTACCAAACTCAGAGATAATTATTTATGTGTTCAAGATTATACCATTATGAATTTCATATAAAACATCTGTACATTTTAATTGATCATTGGAATTAAATCTCTACCTAAGGATGAAAACTTTTGAGAATATGCTTACTGGTAAATATAAATTTATATGGAAAAAATGTTGAGCAAAATCTAAAAGTCAGAAGTAGCAAGAAAATGACTATCACTTTCCTGTGCAATTAGTCCACCTTGGTCACAAAATGTCAAAACACTCAGTTTGATAGAAAAAATTGAAAATATTATAAAATGCAATATTTTTGCTACTTTAAATTATAAGCCAAATTAATGGAAAACATTTAAGCAGCAGGATAACAACTATACATATAAAAACATTTTAATTTTCTTTCTTTTTTTTTTTTTTAAAGATGACCAGTAAGGGGATCTTAGCCCTCGACTTGGTGTTGTCAGCACCACGCTCTCCTAAGTGAGCTAACCGGCCATCCCTATATGGGATCCGAACCCATGGTCTTGGTGTTATCGGCACCACACTCTCCCAAGTGAGCCACGGGCCAGCCCCATAAACATTTTTAAAGTACGTACATGTTTAATGTTACATACTTATTTAACATTAGCATATATGACTTAAAACTTTGGTGCAGATCCTGGGAAATAGCTAAGGATTCTTAAACTCACATTTCTAGTTTAAGAGTTTAAAACCAAATACAAATTATAAGAAAATCCATTTGCAAATTAGTATTGAAAATAACACAGGCCATTTAGAAACACTAGGAAGAAATCACTATGATATCTATTGCATAACTCTGAGGTTTTTTTAAAATAAAAAATAAATTATTAACTAGTCCATGACAAAAGCTACAGTACTAGTTCTATATTGTAAGTAAAACAAAATACATTTTTTCCCCAGCCATTTATATTACTAACAAACATTCCTTTGTGTATTTGGAAAAAGGATCACAATATTCCATGAAGAGTTCACAGTTTCTGATGTAAACTACAGAATCATAACTTGCAAACACAACGTTGGTGCTCTGTTTTAGTATGTATAGCACTTTATACCTAGCACAGTGTTATAATCATGCATTTAATAAATGGTGTTTGACAATACTTAGAAATGACAATATCACACTTTTACTGTATTCCCACACACTTATAAAAAGCTTCAGAACTTGAAGAAAGCTTTCTCACATGTTCTCTCCATTGATGCTCATCACAAGACTCAGAGGTAGGCAGAATAGGAATTATTTGCATTTTAAATTACACAGACTGTAATGTGATTGCATTTATATGTGTAGGGTTTTGGGAAGCGCTCACATCATTCAACTACAGCTAGTGATGAAGTTAGCAAAGAAGGCTTCATTGTAT
This sequence comes from Galeopterus variegatus, assembly GCF_000696425.1. Taxonomy (NCBI): domain Eukaryota; kingdom Metazoa; phylum Chordata; class Mammalia; order Dermoptera; family Cynocephalidae; genus Galeopterus; species Galeopterus variegatus. The sequence goes on from NW_007728949.1 coordinate 98,734, forward strand.
AATAACATCAAAAAAGAACAAAAAGAGTACCTGATTTGGGGGGCTATTTAGATTCCAGTAAGCAATAGGTAAAAAAAAGATCAAGGATCTTTTATTCTTAGATACAAGTACATTATTTAAATATTTATGTATTTATGTAATTTATTATATATAGCATAATATAGAGTATAATTTATATTGTTAATATTAATTATATCAATTTATATTTTAATACAAATTATATATTATAATATGTAATTACTTATATAATATATAACATATAATTGCATAATATAAATATATTATAAATATATAATGCTTTTGTTAAGTTTTGTGAAGATAAGAGAGTTAGTCTTTTGGTATATGAACTAGGTTATAAACTGACATGATGAACATGCTTATAAGATACATTGGATATTTTCTTG
>NW_007728949.1:99878-101628 GCF_000696425.1 Galeopterus variegatus
AATTATATATTATAATATGTAATTACTTATATAATATATAACATATAATTGCATAATATAAATATATTATAAATATATAATGCTTTTGTTAAGTTTTGTGAAGATAAGAGAGTTAGTCTTTTGGTATATGAACTAGGTTATAAACTGACATGATGAACATGCTTATAAGATACATTGGATATTTTCTTGTTCTGTTAAAATTTAACTCAATTTTATAACACATCTTCTATAGGTGTAAGAATTTTAAAAGAAAAGCATCATCAGTTTTGACAATTATAACAAAAACATTAGAATACTGATATGAAAATATAATTTTCAATGTTTGTAAAATATGTATTCTCTGGTGACATGATCAGATTTAAGAGGCATTGTCATTTGCATTTTCTGTATTTGATATGTGATTGTGAGTGACTCTTACTTTGGGTCTAGAGGGAATTTGTGCTAGTTAGAGAAAGTAAAACATTTTACTGTATAATGTGAATGACCCATAACTCAAAGCTGCCCAAGGCTGATATTTAATTTACATAACAGACAATTTGGCATTTTCTCAATATTTTAGGGAGAGAATTTCACATAAAATACTTCAGTTCTATATTCAGAACACTTGGTATGCAGTGTATATCTGCTATTGTCTGGACTGACTATAAAAAATAAACAAAACAAAACCAATTCTTATGATTTATAGTCTTTTAAAAATACACACATAGGAGATACCATTTTGTGAATGTGCAGTGAATTTTAAGATAACCAAGGGAGGGTACTCTAATGTATATGGAATTGAACTAAGAAATAATCTTTATTCTAATTCCAGCACTATATTGCATAATTGTAAAATATGGCACTAGAAAAATTGATTCCTATTAATTCTCATTAAAAAGTAACTGATGGGGAGAAGTTTTATGTTATGGCTTAGGAAGTGATTTGAGATAATTCATGGATTTCAATCATCCTGTACTATCTTTGTTATTATAGGAAATTATCTCTAACATTACGCATATGTACATTATATTTGTTTCTTTGACAGTTAATTTAATGAATAGCAGAGGTGTATTTAACACATTATCTCTACTATAATAAAGAGTGTGGGTGGGAGGGAGAGAAAAAGAGGAGAGAGAGGTTGAAACCAATAATTACTGAATGCTTACAATAAGCGAGGCACGTTTCACTTCACCACATAACTCAGTGAACCCTCATATGAGCCCTGTGAGGGAGCCATTTTTATGAACAATTTCTACATAAGGAATCTGAAGCCTAGAAACAGGGCTGGTGTTATGTGCGTGTGAACTCTGCAGTCACATGGAGCCCCACACTTAGATGTGTCCCCATGCTTGGTTTAATGCTTTGCTGTCACCATCTTGAAAATCTTAATCATTTTTGAACAAGGGGCCCCACATTTTTATTTTGCATTGACCCTGCAAATTAGGTAGCTGGTCCTGCCTGCGGAGGTTAAGCCCCTTTCCCTACTTTAAGATTTGAACACAGGTCTGTGTTACTCCAGCACACAAGGCCAGAACAAAACACCCACGTGGCTCCTCTCCATTTCCACTGCCAAACTGGATTCTTTATTTATTTAGAAGAAAGGATGAGAGGTTGAGGGAAAAAAAAGGTGAGAAGAAAGACTGTAATGGCAGTACCTCGCTTTTCCTCATTTTCCTTCAAACTGACATAGCCCTTATAGGAACCAGAGTTCGACAGTCTTTAGGTTCCATTTGCTGAGAAAGCCTGGTAATCCTTGTCAGCTACTTTGCTA
>NW_007728949.1:102063-115685 GCF_000696425.1 Galeopterus variegatus
TAAAGCTCATGACCTTTCCACTATAAGAAGATATATCTCCTAATCAAAGGTTATCTGTAACTCTCTGAGTAAAAAGTAAGGACTTGTGCTGAGGTGGATCCTTGCCTCTGGGCTTTGAACCATGCCTTAAGTCATTTAGGCCACAGGCTACAAACAAGTGAAACAAAACATGAGTCGAAGCCTATTCTAATCTTTTTCTACTCAGAGCCTCAGCGTGACAGCAGACTAAATAGTGTATAACATCTCTACATATTCTTATTCATTTATTTATTTTTTGGTTCATCCCTTCTTCATTTCTTTCTCAAACATTTAAGTACCAAGTATGTGCCAGGCACTGAGGTGGGTAATGCACACAAAAAATGAATGCGACATAGTCTCTGCCTTGAGACAGAAAGTAAAGCAGTGAGAAGTTAAATATCATGTGGAAGCATGAAGGAAAGAATAACCACGTACATACACCTGGAAAGGAAAGAAAAGACTCCTCTGAACATATAAGATTTGAGGTGGGTCTTAAAGGGCAAAGCAGAGTTTGCTAAGCCAGAAGATCCCCCAGTTTGTATTCTCCATGAGGGTAGGAACTATTTTGCCTTGTCCACATTTAGCAGGTTAACTGGCTCCGACAGTCTACCAATAGGTATTTCTGACCAATTGCGCAGAACAGAACATTTTAGGAGAAAGAAAAGCATGTGCAGAAACTCCTAGTAGTGAGAAGATTGGTGACATCGAAGGAAAACAGAAAAGTTTAACGCAGAAGGAGCTGGAGCAGAGGAAGGAAAAGAAAATGAGGCTGGAAAGATTTGGTTTATATTAAGAATGGCGGGCCGACCCCGTGGCTCACTCAGGAGAGTGCGGAGCTGGAGGCGCAGTGGCGCTACTGCCACGGGTTCGGATCCTATATAGGGATGGCCGGCGAATGGCTCCACATTCTATACTAATGATTTTATCCTAGAAGCATCAGGAAGTAGAGAGAAGTATTTAAGCAAATGAATAGCATGGGCAGCTATTCCCAGGCTGGCATTAGAAATGGTAAATATCAGAGTATGTTTTGATGGGTCTGGTCAGTATGACCCGTTTTGGAGACAGCTGCATTTGGCTGCAATGCCTGGTACTCCCTCATCAGATCCTTCCAAATGATAGTATCAGCTATGCTCTGGTCAAATTCCTTGACTAGATGAAGGCAAGGACTGAGATAAACAGCTTCTCCTTGATTGAGTAATGCCTATTTAAATGACAAGCTATAGACTGTCAAGAATCCTACTTGCAAGCTAACCAGTGAGCCTAGTACAGGTTCATGGATATAGACACTAAACAGAGGCACAAGACTCCTGGGTCAGAGACAAGGGACTTTGTTACTCATGGCACAGAAATTAAAGTGAGATGTTTGCACTGGTTTGTTTCCCTTGTGATATGAGAGACCCAAGTAGATGCTACGCATGCAGTGGGATTGTGTCACAGATGACGAACCTAAGCTCAGAGGGACACCAATTTTTTGTAGTAGAATGTAAGCAAACCTGTCAGATGTTTTTTCTGGAGGAAGACGTTATCTTTATTACACTGGACAGTAAGTAAACACACCTGTTCTCTGTCCCATAAGGAGACACCATCTCATTTAAGGCTGTTTGGTATTGGTATTACTAATCTTTAATTTTATCTATTTTGGTGGGTATGAATGGTACCTATTATGTTCAATTTGCATCTCCCTCATGATTAATGATACTGAACGTATTTTCATAAATTTATTGGCCATTTGTATGTCCTCTTTCATAAAGTGCTTGTTCAAGTATGTTGCCCATGTTTTAAAATTGGGTTTTCTATATTTTATTATTTGATTTGTAGAAAATCATTATATATTCTGGATATGAGCTGTTTTTTGGACGTATATATTGCAAATATTTTTCTGTCACTGTCTTGGCTTTCTAATCTCTCATTTATTTATATATTTACAAATAACAATTTTATGTATTTATGGGGTACAGAGTGATATTTCAATATATGTATACAATGTGTAATGATCAAATCAGGATAATTAGCATATCCATTACCTCAAACATTTACCATTTCTTTGTGTCAGTAACATTAAAATCCTCTTTCTAGGTATTTGAAAATATTCAATAAATTATGAATTATGGTCATCTAACAGTACTGTAGAACACTAGAAATTATTCTATCTAGCTGTGAGTTTGTATCTATTAACCAACCTCTCCATATCCTGCCCTTTCCCCTACTACTCTTCCCAGCATCTGATAACCACAATCCTACTCTCTACTTCTATGAGCTCAACTGTTTTAGCTCACACATATGAATGAAAACATGCAACATTTCTCTTTCTGTGCCTGGCTTTTTCTGTTTAACATAATGTTCTCTAGGTTTATTCATGTTTTCACAATGACAGGATTTTATTCTTTTTTATGACTGAATAGTGTTCCATTGTGTATATATACCACATTTGTTTTATTCGTTCTTCCTTTGATGGGCACTTAGGTTATTGTGAATATTGCTACATATTCTGTATACTAAACCCTTATCAGATATTCAGTTTGCTAATATTTTCTCCCATTCTGTAGTTTGAATTTTTGCTCTGTTGATTGTTTCCTTTATTGTGCACAAGCTTTTTAGTTTTGTGTAATCCTGTTTGTCTATTTTTGCTTTCTTTGCATATGCTTTTGAGGTCTTATCTGAAAAATCCTTTCCAAGGCCAATATCAGGAAGTGTTTCCCCTATGTTTTCTTCTAGTAGATTTATAGTTTTATGTCTTACATTTAAGTATTTAATTCATTTTGAGTTGATTTTTGAACATGGTGAACAATATTTTGTATATGGTCTAACTTTTTTCTTCTGCATGTAAATATCCTGTTTTTCTAGCACCATTTATTGAAGAGACTGTCATTTCCCCAACATGTGATCTTGGCACCTTTGTCGAAAATCAGTTGGCCATAAATACATGGATTTATGTCCATGTTTCCTATACTGTTCTGTTGGTCTATTGGTCTGTTTTTATGCCAGTACCATGATGTTTTGGTAACTATCACTTTGTAGTATATTTTGAAGTCAGGTAATGTGATACCACCAGCTTCATTCTTTTTGCTCAGGATTGCTTTGGCTATTTAGAGTCTTTTGAATTCCATATGAATTTTAGGATTTGTTTGTTTGTTTGTTTCTGTGAAGAATATCATTGGTGTTTTGATGGGATTGCATTGAATCTATAGATTGCTTTGGGTAGGATGGGCATTTTAACAATACTACTTCTTTCAATCCATGAACATGGGCTATCTTTCCATTTATTTGTGTTTTCTTCAATTTCTTTCATCAATGTTTTATAGTTTTCACTGAAGAGATCTTTTACCTCCCTAGTTAAATTTATCCCTAGGTATTTAATTTTTTTGTAGGTATTGTAAATGAGATTGTTTTCTTGATTTTTTCTTAAATAGTTCACTGTTAGCATATAAAAATGTTACTTTTGTGGCTCGGTAGTTTTCTGTAGTGATAGAATTTGGTTCCTTTCACTTTCTCATTTGTGTAACTGCTCTTCCAGTGAGTTTTATTCTTTTGCATGTTTTTGTGATTGTAGTTATCATCCTTTCATTTCTAGATACAGGATTCCCTTAAGGATTTCTTGTAGGGCCTCTAGAAGTGATGAATTCTCTCAGTTTTTGTTTGTCTGGGAAAGACACTATTTCTCCTTCATTTGTGAAGGATATCTTTGCTGCACATAATATTCTTACTGGCAATTTTTTCTTTTAGCATTTTGAATTTATCATTCCATTCCCTCTTGTGCTTTGAGGTTTCTTTTGAGAAACATGCTGTTAGTCTGATGCAGATTTTTTTATACGTGACTTGATGCTTTTCTCTTCTTGTTTTTAGAATTCTTTCTTTGCCTTTCATTTTTGACAGTTTGAGCATGATGTACCTAGAAGAGGATCTTTTTGGGTTGAATCTATCTGAGGATCTTTAAGCTCTCTGGATCTCAATGTCTCTATCTCTCCCAATACTTGGGAATTTTTCAGCTATTATTTCATTAAATGGGTTTTGATGCCTTTTTCCTTCTCTTCTCCTTCTAGGACTCTCATAATGCAAATATTTGTTTGCTTAAAGTTGTTCCATAAGTCTTGTACCCTTCCTTTCTATCTTTATTTTATTTTATTTTTTTGTCTGACTGTGTTATTTCAAAAGATCCAGCTTCAAGTTCAGAAATCCTTTCTTCTGTTTGACTTAGTCTGTTGTTGAAGCTTTTGGTTGTATTTTTTATTTCATTCAATGAATCCTTTAGTTTCAAAATTTCTGTTTGGTTCCTTTTAAGAAATAATATCTATCGCTTTGTTGAATTTCTTATTCAGATCATAAATTGTTATCCTGACTTTGTGGAATTATCTATTTGTGTACTCTTATACAACTCTGAGTTTTCTTATGATCAATATTTTGAATTCCTTTTCAAGCATTTCACAGATTTCTTTTCTTTGGGATCTGTTACTGGTGAATTATTGTGTTCCTTTAGGGATGTCATGTTTCCTTGTGATTTTGTGTTTCTTGTATCCCTACGTTGATATCTGCACATCTGGTGAAACTGATGTTTCTTCTAATTTTGAATTATTGTGTTCCTTTAGGGATGTCATGTTTCCTTGTGATTTTGTGTTTCTTGTATCCCTATGTTGATATCTGCACATCTGGTGAAACTGATGTTTCTTCTAATTTTATGGAGTAGCTTTTATAGGCAAAGACTTTTTCCTCTACATGTGTTCTACCATGTAGGTTGGGTGGGGGTGCTTTGGCTTTGGTTCTCCATGGGTGCAGCAGTGCAGTTTTTGTGTGCTTTCTTTGGCTGTATTCAATGTTGATGGTGTCTGCAAATGCCTCAGTGGCCTATGCTGCAGGTGTTTGTGGAGGCTGTGGCATGGCCTTGTTGGAGATGAGGGCTACTGGATGGGCTGGTTTTCAAGACCTGGAGTAGTGTGCACAGGTATGCAGCAGCTCAGCTGGCCAAGGGGGTGAGCTCAGCTGTGGTGGTAAGCCCCAGGCATGCCAGTCCTCAGGCCTCTGAGAGTGGCATGTGGGCACTAAGTATCTCTGCAGCTGGGATGGGTAGGGTTGCTGGTGAGGGGGTCAGTCCTCAAGCTCTCAGGAAGGATGCACATGTGTTTGGTGGTCAATGCAGGAGTGGGTCAAGCCACCAGTGGCAGGGGCAAAAGGCCCCAGGTGGTTGGCTCTCAGGCTCTGGTGAGTATGTGTGTTGGCTCCCTTTGTCTTGAAGTTGGCCTCCCCATGGTGCTGGAATGCCTGTTCTAATTATCTAATGATGTCTCAGTAAACAGAAGTTCTCGACGTCAATGAAATCCTATTTACCAGTCTCTTTTTTTTATGATTAGTGCTTTTTATGTTTCATTTAAGTAACCATTGCCTACCCTGAGGGTGTGAAAGATATTCTTCTATGTTTTCTTCTATAAGCTTTATTGTCTTATTCTTCAGATTTAAGTCTAGAACACATCTGAAATTGATTTTTATGTATGATATTAGACAGGGGTCAAGGTTTATTTGTGCCTACATAAATACAAATGAAGCCAGCACAATTTGTTGAAATGATCACCCTTTCCTCAGTTCATTGCAGTGGCACCTTTGCTATAGATAAATTAAAATTGGCTATATATAGGTGAGTCTTTTTCTGAATTTTATATTCTATTCCATCTGTCTGTTCTTCACCAGTTCCACACTGTTTTAATTGCTGCCTTTCCTCAGTTCATTGCAGTGGCACCTTTGCTATAGATAAATTAAAATTGGCTATATATAGATGAGTCTTTTTCTGAATTTTATATTCTATTCCATCTGTCTGTTCTTCACCAGTTCCACACTGTTTTAATTGCTGCAACTTTATAATAAATATTCCTATCTGGTAGTGTAAGACCATTAACTTTGCTCTTTTTTTATTTAATAATTATCATTGCTACTGGAAATTCGCATTTCAAATTAAATTTTAGAATCACCTTTTCAGTACACATATGTGTGTGCATGTGCAAACATACACACTCACAACTGTTAGGATTTTGATTGGGAATGCACAATTACTTCTTAATGGTCATAATAAAAAATAAATAAAAATATTTTATTTCATGGTACATTCCTGCGATCATTAGTTTTATGTGTCAACTTGACTAGGACACATGGTACCAGATTAAACATTATTGCTGGGTGTGTCTGCAAGGGTGTTTCCAGACAAGATTAGCATTTGAATCAGTGGACTCAGTAAAGTAGATTGCCCTCCCAATGTGGGTGAGCATCAGCTAGTCCATTGTGGACTCAGTAAAGTAGATTGCCCTCCCAATGTGGGTGAGCATCAGCTAATCCATTGAGGGCATGAACAGAACAAAAAGGTAAAGGAAAGGAGAATTCACTCTCTTCGCCTGACTGCTTGAGCTGAGATATCAGTCTTCTCTGGCCTTTGACTGGGACTTACACCAGCAGTCCTCCAGTTCTTGGAACTACACGGCTGGCTTTTCAAGTCTCCAGCTTACAGAGGACAGATAGCGAGATTTCTGAGACTTCATAATCTCATGAGGCAATTTTTTGTAATAAATTGTACACACACACACACACACACACACAGACCACACACACACAGACACACATGCACACATTTTATTGGTTCTGTTTCTCTGGAGAATCCTGACTAATACAACCCTTAAGCAATTTAAGTTGTGATTAAAGTTTGAAATAGGGAAGAAAGAGAGATGTGGCACAAATATAAAACTATTTCTGCAGGCATGATAACAATTATTGCATCAAATGTGAACAGCCTTTTCTTTCTAGAAAGAATATAGAATTATTTAAGTACTTTTGGAAACAGGTTTGAGATATCTTTGAAATTCATGATTGTTCAAACCTTCCCCCATATCCCATCGTCTTGCTTTACTAATGGTGGCTTGACCAGTTAATATAGATTGGTATTTCCATTTTAATATGATTAAAATTGAATGTAAATAAATTTAATTTTATTCATTCTTATACATAATGATATTGTCATAGCTGTTACAATTCTTTAGAAGTTTTGTAATCATTATCTACATTATTAATGTCTTTCCTCGTCTTCTGATGGCAGACTTCAAGTGTATGCAAAAGAAGTTAAACAAGAGGCTCTATTTTTTTTAAGTTCCCCTGTAAAGTAACCATAATGTAATGATTCAGTAGAATTAGAACAGTACAGTAAAGTGGGCATCTCTAGAGAGATTAGGTCATCTTAAGGGAGGCCTACATTTTAGTGTTCACATGATCAAAAAAATTAAATAACAAATGAAGGTTGCTGATAGTTGCATTGACATTTTTTAGAAAGAAACTATAACTTGAGGACATGTAAGTTATTAAGAATCTCAAAGATTGGGGCTGGAATTTATTTTATTTAAAACATTTACATTGTAAATATCCCAGAAAAAGAGGGTAATAAACTCTCAGAGAGTTTATTAATAAAATCTGCAGAGAGAACTCAGCTTGACCAAATATGGAAAGATGGACTTGCACTTTGGAAAGACTTACTGAGGCTGTTTAGGCTGCAGAGTGTTTCATTTTTCAGTAGAGACATGGGTGGGGGGATGCTAAAATAATATAGGTATATTATTTTAACTTGAAATTTCTCATTTTTTATTTAGGACTTCAAAATCATTCAGGATTGGTGCATGAAGTCGGTGTTTAAAAGCATATTTGAGGAGGTTGGGATGAGAATAGGAGGCTGAGAAGAAAGGTGGTCAAGTTCTAAACTTAGGTCACATGAAGGAAGCTCTGGAGCCAAGAAAAGAAAAAGAGAATATTTACAGAATGATGAATGAATAGCAGTCGAACACTGAGGTAATGCAGTGTGTCACAGGAACCAAGGTAAGAAAGGGTATAAACTGAATATGATCAACAATGTCATATTAGAAACAAATGTCATATTAGAAATAAAAAGAATGGAAACAGAAAAGGGCTAATGTCTTGATATTTATCAGGACCTCAGGGATGGTGACTGTGAAACATATTAAATAAGCAGAATATTTCAGTACAAAGGTAAGATGAATTTTAATCAACATTTATAATATGAATGATCTGAAAAGGGTAACTCACATGGTCTTGTTCACTGACCCCTGTAGAAGTAGAATGGGGGCATCCTTTGAGAAATAAAAGAAGATGGTAAATGGTACTAGAATCTACATAGTGGATAATGAAATTATAGAAATGAACTACTTCAACATTCAGCACAGGTTGAAATAAAATGTATTTTAAAAGTTTTAGATACATGCATGGATGATAGATTTTCTATAAGTTCCTAAGGAAAATGTCTTAGCATTCTGCCGTTAATATAATGGAGGGCAAACATGCCCTCCCACAAAACATTTGTTTATACTGTTTTTAGGGATAGAATTCTCCAGCCAGTAAAGCCGAGATGTGTACCAACATGACATTTCTTATTAGTATATGTGTGAATAATTGCATAATTTAAAAAATATAGAGGAAAAATTACAAATCTCTCACACCCAAGACAGCAGTTGCTTGGATCCCTTGGGAAAATGCTGCCTGATAAATGAAAGATGAATCAATGATTAAGGCAAAAAAAAAGAACTGTAATAACAACACAAATCTGTCCTTTCTAATCTGGAGGGAAAGAAATCAAGGTTTTGCTTTCTAATTTATTTTCCTTTTAAATTAAAAAGGTTTGAAAAATTACACATTTAGCAGAATTACCAGAAATTATTGGCGTGTTTCATTACAGATATTTTAAATTAAACATTTTTAAAATTAGAAACACCAGATAGCTGTAAGTCTAAGGAATTCAGTTTATTTTATAGACATGAAAACTTAATTACTGGTAAGATTCTTAGCAAATGTCATGTAATAAGAAATCACATCTCTGTTTCACAAATTGAGGAATCGAAAGTCAATAGCTTGTTCTGAGTTACCTACTAACTGCCACCATTCAATTTTAATTTTGTTGGACGAAGCAGAGAGAGTAGGATAAAATCCTTTAACAGAGGGATTTAGAAGATTTAAGTGACATTCAGTCTAATATGGGCTCATGGTAATCATATGTGCTAGGCAAGCTGTTCAACGAATAGCCAAAACATTTAGGTAGACAGGATGTCAAGCCAACCACAGATGAAATTTGAACACTTTTATTCTCTTGGCTTGAAATCTGAGCTTTAAGCACAAGTGCCTTCATGAAGTCCTCCATTTTTTGGCTAGTGCAGCCAATGTGAATCATTCAAAGGCTGAAGTTATCAGAAAATTGCCCCCTCTAGTACAAGTCCTTTTAGTTCTGGAAAGTTGTTTTTCTTCAACTCTTCTCCACTTGGCCAGCTAAGGCAATCCAGCTAGGAGCAATTTGTTGTGCTCAGAAATTGGAAAACCTGAGGTACAAGCAAAATGCCTCTGAAATATAAGAGACTACAACTAAGACTGAGATTCATCCCCCTGGGTGTAATAATCTGTACCTGTACAGTTCTGTGTGTATTTCATTAATTCAGTCATCTATTCAATAGTTATTATGAGCTCCTATACCAGGATGTGTACTGTAAGGCAACTATGGGGTTGCAGGAGGGCAAGCATTTCTTGAAGGATACATATGACTTAAAGAGCTCAAGTTCTTACTGGGAGAGTGTGGAAGGGGAGACCGACACTACCATTATGAGTGCTTTGGGAGAAGCAAATACAAATTGCTGGAAGAGTATCAAGCAGGAAGGGACTCCTATGTTTCGTGAAGGATACATATGACTTAAAGAGCTCAAGTTCTTACTGGGAGAGTGTGGAAGGGGAGACCAACACTACCATTATGAGTGCTTTGGGAGAAGCAAATACAAATTGCTGGAAGAGTATCAAGCAGGAAGGGACTCCTATGTTTCGGAGGTCTGGGGAGGATTTCAAAGAGGAATAGAATTTTGGATATTGAGCTAGAACTTTTGTACCAGTGAAGAAGGGATAAGGACTTGAGAGGGTCTATAGGTCTTTCCAGACTGAGGAAAATATAGATAATTCCACCCCGTATACTTGGTCTTTCTCTTTTTAGATTGCAAGCATTTTGAGAGCAAAGACCATGACTTAAGCATCTTTGTATCTTTTACAATGTCTAGTCTAGGACATTGGATCTAGTAGTTATTCAATAAATGGGTACATTTTCAATAATTGAAGTTCAGATGATTTCTGTATCTACCGTTTTTACAATGTGAATATTTTCTCCATCACTAATAGGATATTGCATTTTAAGCAAATAATACTTTTCGTTCAGTTGGGTCTTAGAGATTAATGGCTCTGATTCTGTGTGAGAGCCTCTTTATCAGCAAAATGCTTTTGTTACATTTCTAACTTGAAATAAATTACCTGAAATTTCAATTTGTCTTGAATTCTCCTGCATTCTGTGGAGGTCATGTTCTGTCACCCTTGAACAGTGGCAGCTTTGACAGAAACTGTCTCAATAAGGAAAAGGTGGAGCAGTCGGTGAGACAGGATCATCAGCTCGGTCCTGAGGCTTCGGGGTCTTGATCACTCCCATCTCATGAGGAGAAACGATGGCTTCATTTCTCTGATCCCTTACAAAATGAGTCCTGCCCCTCCCACCCCAACATCCATATGGTATAGCAATACCAGAAATAAAAGAAAGATGGATATTTATAAAACAAGGCGTATGTAAAATTATTCCTAATTAGAAGAGTTTTCATAACTTTTCAGTAGAGAAATACACACAAATCACTCAGCTTTTTGCCATTGGAAATTAGCTGATTTAGTATATAGTTTCAGATAATGACTATATGGGGAATCAGTTAAATCAGCCTCATTTACAGATATCTGTTTCAAGATCTCTTTCTCACATTATGTGTGAAAGTAGTTGGATATGTGAAAATGTAACTAAAAAGATTCTGGTTGTATTACAATTTAAAATTTTCTGTATATTAATAATGTTTTGACATTTTAAACAAAGAAAAGCAGAAAAACAAAAACAAAAATGAAAAACCGTTCTGGCTGGGGAGAGACTGCCTCCCCCTGGGCTAGTGAACTCTTAGAGATAGCAAACGGTTCATCCAGGAGCATGCTTTTATATACAAACTAGCCAATCCAGAGCCACCCTCCTCTACACATCCCAGGAGGCAATATTCCTCTTCTTTAATCATCCTGGGTTGAGGTACCAGAAAACTAGCAACCACCCCTATATGCCAAAATTACTCAGTCTAGCCAATCCCACATGCCATGCTTTGCCTTTCCTGCAGCAACCCCAGTAAAGGCTCTAGCTTAAACATCCCCCTTGCTTCTGTCTTCTGCTTCCTGACCACCCTGGTATCTTTCCCATGCGGCCCTGTGTGGCACGCCATGCTAAACTTTGTTTTTCTGATCTTCTCCTCTGTCTCCTCTTGCAGCCACATCTGACTGAACATCTCATAAAAGAATACAAATCACCTGACAAATAGGAAGGCTTAAGATCGAGGATACTAAATAGCAGCTGTTATGTGACGGTTTTAAAATTATTTCTTTCAAAAAACTAGTCACTATTGCCATTTGGGATTAAAGTAATATATTCTACTGAAGATTAAATTAGGTGACTTGGTGTCCACAAACAACATTGTTTGAGCCTTGGGTTCTAAGTTACTCTTTGCCAAATTCTACTCAGAGGCTGTGTGCACACAGGCAAGTGGTCCTGCTCCCCAATCCAGCACCTCCACTGCCCAATCACTTCTCCCAGGACTGCAAGCGTTACTCAGAGCAGATTATTTCTTCTTGCATTACACTTCTATCTACTTGATTTTTTTTAATGCTACCTGCACTAGTAAGCAGGACGAAAAAAGTGGAAAGCATATGAGTTTTGAAGTTAGATACCCCTGAGTCCAAATCCTAATTTATTATATATTCATTCATGACTTTCATAGTTGGATGCACAGTGATTCATATACTGGCTCTGTTACAAATTAAGTATGGATTATGGGAAGTTTTCATACATTTCCTGAGAATTTATTTTATCATCTACAAAATGGAAGTACTAATTACAGTTAACATTTATTGAGTACTTATTAGGCACCACACATTGGATTTGCATTATCTCATTCTATCCTTACGTAACCTTGAACAGTAGTGACTATTGATGGGGTTCAGGACACAAAATATGGCACCTAGGCATTTGAGGAAACAGCAAAAACAGGAAGGTCTCACCTTTCCCTCACCTTTCTCCCCTGAAGCAGACCATAAAACCTAAAAAAGAATTGTCTGACCTTCCCCTGAAGTAGGTCATATGACCCTCTTTCCAGAGGTGACCCCTGCCATACCCAGAGGAAAGGAACATCCTTATCTCTGAAGACACAGGAACGCAGAAGAGAATCCAATAGATCATACTCCCTTTGTTCAGTCATACTTTTCCACAACTATCCACTCTTTATCAAACTTTGCATAAGATTACCCAGGTTTTCCTATTTCTTTGGGCCTTCATTTCTGAAGGTTTCTATCTCAAGTAAAACATATTAAATAAATTTGTATGCTTTTCTCTTGCTAATTTATCTTTCGTTATAGGGGCCTCTGCCTTGAACCTAGCAATGGGTGAGGAAAATAAATATTTTCTCCCCTATACTATTTTTTTTTTTTTTTGCGACCAGTAAGGTGAGCGCAACCCTTGGCTCGGTGTGGTCCGCACCACACTCAGCCAGTGAGCGGGAACCGGTCTGTATGTGGGATCCGAACCCTCGGCGGGAGCAACACCGAGGGTTGCGCACTGTAGCAGTGCGCCACCGGGCTGGCCCTCCCCTATACTATTTTTACCCCTATTTTGTAGATGAAAAAAGTGAGACTTGTGGAAGTTGAATAAATTTCACCAAGGTCATTCAGCTAATAAATCTGATGAGAATTAGAACCCAGGTCTAACTTTTTCCTAATCATATACTGGTTTTCTTACACACTTTCTTATTATTCAGCAGGCTTTTAATCATAATTGTAAATCAGAATTACCTAAGGAGGATTATTTTTTAAGTTGTAGATGCTCAGATTTCTGCTTTGGGTATTCCATTTTAGAACACATGGATGGGTATTGAAAACTATTTTTTGAAAGTTTCATTGATGATTCTGATGTGCATCTAACATTGAGAACACTCATTGCCTTAAAGGGTCTTAAATAACATACTGCATTGTAATGGGGATGATAATTTGAAATACACTAATGAGATGTATACGTTAGCAGCATTTTTGTTGACTGGTCTAGTCAATTCAAGGTAACCTCCTGCCTTGGAAAGAGGAAATGGTGGTGTGAGAATAACAATGCCAAGAAAAAATGATTAATATTCTGATTCCCGATAATACTTAGTAGGAAGCCGTAGTTTTAAGAATCGAGCTATGTCAAGAGAGACATCAAGGACCAAGCATGGGATGTTCAAAAGGTAGAGATTGCTTCCTAATGTGCACATAAATCTTGTTTCATTTAGGAGAACTAAAGGTTTCTGCCATAGGGAGAAGAGAGATATGATGTGGGAGAAGTAGAGCGTCCAAATCCTGCCCTTTTTGGTTCTAGTAAAAAATGGAAGAAGATAGAGGAGAGGGGAAAGAGAAATGCCACCACCACCACTGCCACCACCACCACCACCAGCAGCAAACTCTAATATTGCTTACTATGTGCCACACACTGCTTTGAACACCATACCTTTTTT
>NW_007728949.1:116685-122178 GCF_000696425.1 Galeopterus variegatus
TTTTTTTAATGCTACCTGCACTAGTAAGCAGGACGAAAAAAGTGGAAAGCATATGAGTTTTGAAGTTAGATACCCCTGAGTCCAAATCCTAATTTATTATATATTCATTCATGACTTTCATAGTTGGATGCACAGTGATTCATATACTGGCTCTGTTACAAATTAAGTATGGATTATGGGAAGTTTTCATACATTTCCTGAGAATTTATTTTATCATCTACAAAATGGAAGTACTAATTACAGTTAACATTTATTGAGTACTTATTAGGCACCACACATTGGATTTGCATTATCTCATTCTATCCTTACGTAACCTTGAACAGTAGTGACTATTGATGGGGTTCAGGACACAAAATATGGCACCTAGGCATTTGAGGAAACAGCAAAAACAGGAAGGTCTCACCTTTCCCTCACCTTTCTCCCCTGAAGCAGACCATAAAACCTAAAAAAGAATTGTCTGACCTTCCCCTGAAGTAGGTCATATGACCCTCTTTCCAGAGGTGACCCCTGCCATACCCAGAGGAAAGGAACATCCTTATCTCTGAAGACACAGGAACGCAGAAGAGAATCCAATAGATCATACTCCCTTTGTTCAGTCATACTTTTCCACAACTATCCACTCTTTATCAAACTTTGCATAAGATTACCCAGGTTTTCCTATTTCTTTGGGCCTTCATTTCTGAAGGTTTCTATCTCAAGTAAAACATATTAAATAAATTTGTATGCTTTTCTCTTGCTAATTTATCTTTCGTTATAGGGGCCTCTGCCTTGAACCTAGCAATGGGTGAGGAAAATAAATATTTTCTCCCCTATACTATTTTTTTTTTTTCCTTTTGTCTTTTTTCGTGTCGGGCAACGGATCGCAACCCTCAGTGTCGTGCCCGTACCAGACCGGGACCGGCAACGGGATCGCAACCCTCGGTGTTGCGCCCACCCCTCGCTCAGCCAGTGAGCGGGAACCGGTCTGTATGTGGGATCCGAACCCTCGGCGGGAGCAACACCGAGGGTTGCGCACTGTAGCAGTGCGCCACCGGGCTGGCCCTCCCCTATACTATTTTTACCCCTATTTTGTAGATGAAAAAAGTGAGACTTGTGGAAGTTGAATAAATTTCACCAAGGTCATTCAGCTAATAAATCTGATGAGAATTAGAACCCAGGTCTAACTTTTTCCTAATCATATACTGGTTTTCTTACACACTTTCTTATTATTCAGCAGGCTTTTAATCATAATTGTAAATCAGAATTACCTAAGGAGGATTATTTTTTAAGTTGTAGATGCTCAGATTTCTGCTTTGGGTATTCCAATTTAGTACACATGGATGGGTATTGAAAACTATTTTTTGAAAGTTTCATTGATGATTCTGATGTGCATCTAACATTGAGAACACTCATTGCCTTAAAGGGTCTTAAATAACATACTGCATTGTAATGGGGATGATAATTTGAAATACACTAATGAGATGTATACGTTAGCAGCATTTTTGTTGACTGGTCTAGTCAATTCAAGGTAACCTCCTGCCTTGGAAAGAGGAAATGGTGGTGTGAGAATAACAATGCCAAGAAAAAATGATTAATATTCTGATTCCCGATAATACTTAGTAGGAAGCCGTAGTTTTAAGAATCGAGCTATGTCAAGAGAGACATCAAGGACCAAGCATGGGATGTTCAAAAGGTAGAGATTGCTTCCTAATGTGCACATAAATCTTGTTTCATTTAGGAGAACTAAAGGTTTCTGCCATAGGGAGAAGAGAGATATGATGTGGGAGAAGTAGAGCGTCCAAATCCTGCCCTTTTTGGTTCTAGTAAAAAATGGAAGAAGATAGAGGAGAGGGGAAAGAGAAATGCCACCACCACCACTGCCACCACCACCACCACCAGCAGCAAACTCTAATATTGCTTACTATGTGCCACACACTGCTTTGAACACCATACCTTTTTTAAAAAAAAAAACTTATTTAATCCTTATAGTAACTATAAGGAGAAAGGGACTATTATAGAACCGATTGCACAGAAAAGGAAACAGGTGCAGTGATATTTAGTGACTTCCCTAAGGTCGTGCAGCTAGTCAATGGCAGACGTACCGGACCGGGACCGGCAACGGGATCGCAACCCTCGGTGCTGCGCCCACACCTCGCTCAGCCAGTGAGCGGGAACCGGTCTGTATGTGGGATCCGAACCCTCGGTGGGAGCGCCGCCGCACTCCCAAGCGGCCCAAAGTTAGAAATTCTTTTAATCTATGACAGAAAATAATGAGTAAATGGTCATTTAATAATTAGTTTGAATTTTGCCTGCTAACAATAAAGTATTTAAAATTTCTTTTGAATAAATGAATAATAAATTCTGTCCCATTCACTTCTTGACATTTTCCTGAACACTTTACAAAGGAATTGATATAATTTAAACAAATGGAATCAAATACTTGTGGGTGGGAGATTTGACTGCAAAAAGGACTTTTCAGAGTGTGTTTATGTATAAAAATGTGAAAAAGGCTTTTAAAATTCATATACAAAATGATATGACACCATTGTTTAAGACTTTAATACAATAGGCAGATCCATATCTCTTGAGTGACAATAAATCAATCATAAAAATATGCCAAAAATATTATATCAGTAGCTTTCATCTCTGTTCACATTTTATAGAATGAAAAATAACTTCTGGTGCCTCTGTCAGAAGCCTTGAATCCTGACCTAATTTGTTGGGATGATTTAGGAATTTAAAACTTGCTGTTACTATCTCTGGCTAGTTTAATTCATCATTTAGCTCTCTACAAGACTAAAAGGCCACATAGTAAAAATAGCTCTTACATATCAACATTTAAATGAAAACAGCCTCTATATCATGCAGAGTGGAGAATTTGCTAATCAAATGTTCGCTGGGGCAATACTTATAGAACTATAGTAGAGAGCATCTGACCAAGTGTTAATGCTTTGCAGGAAAAGAAATGATGTTACTTGCTTTAGATATAAAGTCATTTCTTTTTAAAAATTAGCCTATTTAATGCATGGGAGATTGCCATATTCCTTCATTTAATGTTGCATTCTCTATAATGATTTCTGATTACCAAAATGCATAGTACAAATGCTAATCAGGACCCTTTTCACAACAAGTACGGATGCTGAGTGCCTCCTACGGGTTTAATCACAGTGTGTGATTCACACAGTAATGGGTCATAATTGCCCCCCACCAAGTTGTCTTGAGGGTCCTGCTTCATTTTATTACCACTGGACCTTAGCAACCACTGAAATTTACCACAGTTGCCTTGAAGGTTGCAACCAATCTCTACATGCATAATTATTTCCAAATAAGGATACCCAAGAAGGGTGAAAGATTATATTTGCTCTCTCCTCAGTTTTACAATAGATTAAAAAATGAAAAGCAGTATTTGCACAATTTAATATTCCCTTTCGCTTTTCTCTTACCTTGAGAAACAGGCTGATTGCCATCTCTCCAGGTAATTAAATCTAGTTGGTAGCTTATGGACAGAAGCATTAGAAAGCTTTTTATTTCTGTTAGCTTCAGACATCCTGGGGTTCATTTTCTCTGTGATACTTAAGGACCTACATATATAAATCACTGTCACTTTAGAGAATAGCAGATTCCATCATTTCTTTTTTAAACTAAACTTGGAAGATTCTGAACCTTGCAACTCACTGCTGCAGATTGTTAGGAGCAAACTGGAAAGCCATGCTGCCTGGGGAAACTGTGGTGTCTGCTTGGCAGGACTAGTTGTGCATAGTTAGAGTAAATGGCTGCCTAGATAACAGTATTACAGTTTTTCCTTCTCCTTTAAATAATCCACTCCTAGATATATATCCCAAATAATTGAAAACAGTTGCTCAAATACACGTACATGTGTGTTCACAGCACTCCTATTCGTAACAGCCAAAAGGAAGAAACAGCTCGACATGTCCATCAGTGGATGAATGGATGAACAAATTGTGGTGTATACATACAATGGAAGATTGTTCAATCATAAAAAGGAATGAAGTGCTGATACAAGAAAACATGCTAAGTATGAGAAGCTAGACATAAAAGGTCATATATTAAATTTTTCCATTTATGAAATATCCAGAATAGGTAATTCCATAGGGACAGAAAACAGATCGGTTGTTGCCAGCGTCTGGGGAAAAGGAGAAATGGGGAGTAACGGCTTCGTGGGTACTGGTTTTCTTTTTGGAGTGATGAAAATATTTTGGAATGCGATAGAGATGGTGGTTGCATGACATTGTGAATATACTAAATGCCACTGAATTTTTTACATTAAAGTGGTAAATTTTATGTTATCTGAATTTCATCCCACTAATAATAAAAAAGAGTATTGCATCATGGAAACTACAGGAAAAGATAAGCATGGTAACATGGAATGTTGGGTCATACTTTTGGTCATTTATTGATTCATTCATCTATTTTTCACATATTCATTGTCTGTGTACCATTTACCAAGCACTATTCTATGTGTGACCAAGATAGACTTAGTTTTTGTCTTTTTAGCACACTGTCTATTGTGGGATACAACAAATCCAAGTATTGTATACTGAAACTTTCCTTTTTGTATGCCCATCGTACACTTTTACAAGTTGACTATATGTTTTTTAATTAAAAAGAACATTTTTTTTTTTTTTTACTTTAGTTGAGATGTCCAACAGGTGTTTTCTCAGATAACAATACTCAAAGTTGGATGCTTCAATGACTTTTTAAAATTCGGCATTGAATCCACCATGTTAGTAAGCAAAGTGGATATTTGGGTCACTAAAGATGTATCTATACAGCACAAATATTTGCAGATATATAGCTCCAGTCCTCATTTTATCAGTGTTTACAGCACTGCATTTTCTCCCCAAATGCTTTCCACAGAGATAAGAAAATGCTCCATGTAGTAGTCTAACATTCTTTTGTTATAGAGTTCCACACACATTAGCATTCCATACCCTCTGAAGAAATTTATTTAATTAATTGCTTAATTTAATTCAAGGTTTCTTAAAGTTATTTAACCACAGGACATTGTTTGTTTGTTTTTTCATAAACCACCTATTTTTATGTGACAGAACTAGTATCTCACAGGTCCTATAATGTGAAATACAGTGTTAGTCATCTAAAGCTCTTCAATGAGTTAACCTTGCCATTATGACCAATTAATTTACTCAGTAGTGACTGACGAGTCGATTAGTGCTCCTATACACTTAGTTGGCTTTATTTTTCTACATCACACTTACCAATTCTGAAATGATATTATCAATTATTTTGTGTAATCACTGTTGCTTCCTTTAGAGCATAAGAGCTATGGGTTTAAAGACATCTTATGTTTTGTTCACTGCCATATTGCCAGTGTCTAGAAAAATGCCTGGCATCTAATAGGTGATAAACATTTTTTTTTGAATGAATAAATGGAGTAGGAGCTAAAGCATACATATTGATTTATTTGCTGAATTTTTAATACATGAATATTATGTTCTTGTTTCACTAAAGGGAGAAAATAATTGATCCAGAACT
>NW_007728949.1:122574-146129 GCF_000696425.1 Galeopterus variegatus
ATATTATCAATTATTTTGTGTAATCACTGTTGCTTCCTTTAGAGCATAAGAGCTATGGGTTTAAAGACATCTTATGTTTTGTTCACTGCCATATTGCCAGTGTCTAGAACAATGCCTGGCATCTAATAGGTGATAAACATTTTTTTTTGAATGAATAAATGGAGTAGGAGCTAAAGCATACATATTGATTTATTTGCTGAATTTTTAATACATGAATATTATGTTCTTGTTTCACTAAAGGGAGAAGGGAGCAGTTATGTACTGTAATCAGAAGGATTTATCAGGATTCCAAAATGAGAACAATTTCAGTTACCATTTGGTGTATAATTTTTTCTTGTTTATACAATGATTATAATAATAGATACTAATATTAATATTAGTAAAAATAACCAGAGAATGTAAACTGCCAAGAACATCTTGACAGTAAATTAAACAGGATTAGATTTATTACTTGTCCATTAACTCTATTTTAATTTATGACTAATGCGTTGGAGAGGACCTGGGTAAACTGATATTTTCTCCAGCAAGACACGGTTAAACCAACTATGACTAAGTGCTAGATGATTCAAATCCAGGTCCAGCTCTGCCATTAAGCTGCTGGGCAAAACATTGTGTAACTCAGTTGTCCAGGCCTTTCTTTTGTTCTCTGTAAAATAAGGGGACTGAATCAGCCATCTTTTGGTATCTTCTATATTCGACATTCCATGATTCCCACAGTTCTGGATCAATTATTTTCCCCCTTTATAAATCAGTCTCTTCAACTGCTTACTTTTATCACACTGTTTTGAATTCTTTCCCTGTGGCTACATTTTGAGGTCTCTTAGGAACTGACTTCAATAGGCTATTATCTGGGTTCACTGGGTCCTTGATGTTATTCTGAGGTCAGCTTCTGCCCACTCATTTGCCATCCATCACCAGTCTCCAGACCTCCCGAATAAAACCTATGGAACACATCATCACTTGCTAGGGTCAGGATGAGGGTCAAACATCCCTAAAAGCACATTTCCCACCAACTGGCACTTGGTGTGCAGACTCTCATCACTCAAAGCCCCAAATCAACCAAGTCCTGTGGGATCCAATGGGGAAATTAGTCACATTGTCAGTTCTCTCATTCCATTCCTGGCCATTCAGTTATGAAGAGGGTGTGAGTGATACCTATAGATTAAACCAGGCCTCCTTCTCTTCCCTTTCCTTTAACCCTGGGTCGATCTTGTCTCCCCATGGGAGGATCAGTCCTGTTCTGCCTTGATTGAAGATCCTCAGGATCCTTAAGCTAGGGTCTGAGGCCTTCATTATACTTTTTTGTTTTTCTTTTGCGGGAATCTTCCAGGGCTGGGTCTACTGACGGTCATCCACAACTTTAGGTTTGAGCTTTTTTGTAGCAGCATCCAAGTGGGAGGGGAGGAAGACAGCATGGAGCCGGAGAGGCTTTATGGATGTCTATTTTGTAGCTGCATTCTCTTCTTTGTTTTCTCTCAACTGAAAAGGACCTTGAGATGAAATGATTTTTTTTCAGTGGCTTATGTGGAGGAAGTTTCATGAATTCAGTTGTTGGTGCTCATGTTAAATCAAATGCTAATGTTGAATCAGTAAGTTAAAATGAGAACTATTTTAAACATATTGAGGGGAAAACACATGATACAGTCAGAAATCCTTTAAAGTAATGTTTTTTATTAAATACCAAAAATTACCACCATTTTGCTGGTCCTAAAGCATCAAATGTAAGGCCAAAAACATTTTAGATTTCCTCAATGGATTTTTCAGAGTTTTTAAAGATAATAAACTGTGTATTCTAAAATAATTAAACAGAAGTTCTTGGACCTATCTTGCCAAGGCCATTTGGAGATTATTCCCTGAGCTGCTTTGAAATAATAATAATAAAAAAATTGCAATGTGGATTGTAATTACTTAGAACACTGTAGAATAAAGCTACAGTAAATTCCTTCACAGTTGAACTAAACTGTTTAACACATAGAATGTCTAATTGACAATTCGGTACCAAAGTGTAAATTTGTCAAGGAAGGATACACAACAAGTTTTTTTTTTAACATCTCAGTGAGTGCTGTTGTGATTTGGATCTATTACTTCTGAATATTGCATGAAGCTGACAAGCACTTGTCATTTAAAGACCACATGGAAGCATTTAGTTTTCCATTTAGACATAATAACACATTATGCAAATAAGCTTGCAAAGGAAAGCTGGAGGCTGACATGAAATAAACTGTCAAACACAAGTTGCTAATAAATGAACATTTCTTTATAGATTGTCTTAATTTGGGGAGTTGAAAAATACATTTGGCTGTGGTGAATAAGGGTCTTACTACAGTGGTACTTAGTAGAGGTTTCATTTTTGATTGTTCAGCAGCATTCCTTCCCTTCAATTGCGACAAGAGGTTTTAGGTTAAGAAAAACTCTCAAAACTGAATTTTTTATGGAAGAAATTTTAAGTAAATTGTGTTCCGACACCCACATTTTCATGTTGAGATACCTTAGTTTGATTTATTCTCATGTGATTATTCAATCCTGAATTTTGTGCTGTCCTGTAATAGGTCTAATACTTTCAATTTGACCTAGATAACAGTTTATTGGAATTGAAAGTTCTTGACATTTGTGATTTTTACTAGACAGAGTTTCTCAATGAACCAATCCAAATCTCTTGGAAGCCTTCTTGAAAATGCATATTCCTGGAAGCTGTCTTACAAATGCATATTCCTGAGTCCCAACCAAGACTGACCTAATTAGAATTTCTGAAAGTGGGGCCTATGAATTTGCATTTTTTAAAAAGCAGTATAGTAATTTGCATGCTCATTAGAATTTGAGAATCTCTGGACTAGACAGTCTCTAAAGGTCCATGACAAGTACAATTTTAAGATCACTAAAGCTGGAATTTGTATTTCAAATCAGGTGTGACATGAAGTTGGAGATAGAGTCATTGCAGCATTTGCCAGTCAGTGAAGCTTTGTTCTCTATTTATCCTCATGTGGCAGTAACTCTAATGGAGTAATAGAAGAAATACAGAACTATTTCTCAGTGACAATGGCCTTTAGGGGCAGACCCGGCAGGGGGTGGGATATAAGAAGTGGAAGAACATGGCTCGGAAAAGGGGAAGATCTAAGTTCAGGGGACAGAATTGAGGCTATTTATCCTCCCCTCTCCATCTAGTCTCTGCACAGACATAATCTTGAGGGCTTTTGGTCATATGCTTTCACAGAAGATAGAAAATGAAGCAAAATTTCCTTCATCTCCCCCTGTTAAAATAATTAATTGGGAGGGCATTAGACTAGGGCATCTCCACTGCCCTGGGTTGGTACGTAAGCAAATGGAAACCTAACTCAGTGTAAACATCATATTCTAGGAAAACAAAACTTAAGCATAAGCAGTTAGAAACCACCATCTTAGTTCTATCTAGGGATTTTCCACTGGAATTATCCAAATAAGGCTACTGCTCCACTTTAACCAGTCCAATGTTTTCTTTGCCTTGTTTCTGCTTTTGCACTGTAAAAGTCTTCCCCCATGCCCTTTGGGCTGAGCCCCTGAACCACTTCTGGTTTGGAGTTGCCCAATTCATGAATCGGTGTCTGCTAAAATAAACTCTTTAAAATTTTAATGTGCCAAAGTTAACTTTTAACATCTGTCAGACCTCTTCTTGAACCTATAAACCATCAGCATCTGGAAAGCTTTTCTGTTCCCTGACTCTGCTGGGCTGTTGGCCATTTGAGTGGTGAGGTCAGACTTTAATGGATTCATTTCCGCATCCATTGATTTGACTTTTGAACTAGCTCAAATTTTTGTCTGTTGCTCTGTCACCTGAGAAAACATTCCCTTTATCTGCAGTCTCTCATTTGGAGCCACCTAATGTGTTTCTAATGTTGAAGTGAAGTTGTTGCTTCTTCTGATTCTCAGCTCCTGTCTGAACACACGTACTGACAAAGACTTTCTTCCTGACAAAGCTTGAGTCAGGCTCCTCTGAGCACTCTTCATTTTTACTGTCGGATTGCCTCACTCAATTCCTTTGAGCCTAACAACCAGGAATCTTCTTGACTGGCTGCCCCTGGACTCAGAAACTGGGTTTGTAGTCCTTTCCAGCTACTAATCTTTCCTTGTCTACTGGGCCTTGGCCCCCATCCTTGGTGGACCTGCATGGTCCAGTTGTAGCAAGAGTTCTGTTAAGTCAGTTTAGGGAGAATTTCCCACTCTTGATATCTGATCACCCTGGCTTGCCTTCAGTGAGACTCCTGTTGAATTGGCTTAGCAAGAATTCCCCATCCTTGATGTTTCTCTTCAGGAAGTTTTCATCCACTGACCTGATCATTCTGTTCATTGGCTGTACATTTCCGCTTTTTTTTGCTGTACTCAGTTCTATACTGAGGTCTCTTTTCCCCTATTGCTAGTTTCTGAATAAAATCCATTTTTACTGTCTTGTCTACTGTCAGGCTCTGGTTCTCCTTAACAGTTATAGTGCCAGAACTTGGATAGGGTCAGATTTATTACTGTACCCCCCAGACCGCTGACCCAGGACCCAAACTGTGCACCTTTGAAGTTTGTGTCTTCGCTCCTGACTGATTGATTGGGGACCTAGTAGTGAGTCAGCCCGAGTCAGTGCTCCCAGTGATAGTCTATTGAAATAAGTAAGGTCAGATTTTGATTGTTAAGTTTCTGAGTACACTCTCTGAAGAAGCTTCTTTGCTTGAAAGGTACTTCCTGGGCTGAAGTTCTTTCTGGATCCATGTTTCAAGTGGGGATTCGCTCCCTGGCTCCTTGGCTGGAACTTTTTCTCCAACTCTGTGTGAGGCCTCTCTGTCCTTTCTATTTGATCCTGCTTCTCCCATGGGAACTTAGTCTACTGAAATTCTCCTGCTTTCTCAGAATCCTTCAGCCTATATTCTTCCCCAACTCTGTCTGCTTCCTTTCTTGTTGGCATGCTTTTACTAAGGATAATTTGGAATTTCATTCACTTCCTTGGGAAGCTTATGATCTACCCACACTGGCTCACCTAAAACCTCTTCTATTCTTCTCTCTTACTCCTTTCCCACCTTTGATCTTCCCTTTAGCTCCCTTGAATCCTTTGATATGCCCTCTTCAAACTCTCACATCCTCATTCCTCTGTGCACCCCTTCCAGACTTCTCTTTTCTCATTCCAGCCACTCAGCTCCTTACAGTCATTTAAACTTTAAGTCCCCTGCCCCCATAGAAGACTCTCAAGGGACTCAGGGGCCCTCAGAAGCAATCACCCAAAGCTGAAAAGGTTAATTTGAAACAGGCTAGGTATTTTATCCACTCAGATGGGCTTTGGAAACACCCAGACAACCACCTGGTCTTTCCAAAAGGTCCCTTGTCTGAAATTTAGTCCACATCCTTCATAAGATTACATATCTGGGCAAACAAAACTCTCAAAAAAAAAAAAAGAAAGAAAGAAAGAAAGAAAAATATAGGACAAAAACTGAATGGATATAAAAAGTTGTAGAAGATTTATGGAAAAGGAATCTTATCTAATGTGGTCAAACTGACTAAGATTGGAGAGATTTATTTTTAAGTTTTTTTTCTTTGGACAAAGTTTTCTTGGATTATCAATATGCTCTTAATAAGATATTGTAAAGGTGTTTTTTTTTTCTTTTTTCTTTTTTTTACCTTTTGAGTAATCTACCTAGTATACAAAGATTTTGTGTCTTATCATAATTTCCTGTGCTGTTTGTTAGCCTTTATCATGTCTGTGACAAGAGAAACAATTCTCGCTTTTAAAAAAGCTAAGATTTTAATCTCTGATAGTTACTTTTGAAGTCATTTATTGTCACTTTGGTTAAGGTTGGTCACTAAGTATTGTTTCATAGAGACCTAGAATGCTACTCAAGTGTTTAAACCTCCTGACATTTTTGATATACTGTCTTCCCCAAGTGAAATCCTAAATAAAATCTTGATCTCAAAATGATTTGAGATTTCTTAGGGCCCCTAGAGAATCTCAGAAAAATTGTTCACCTTGTAAAAAGAAAAACGTTAAAAAACTGTTTATTGGATATATTAAATTGTATGGGAAGCATTGTCAAATGAGAAGAGATTCTTACTCTTCCTTAGGTTATATTCATATTGGTAAATGTTAATACAAATATTTTAGAAATTGTATCGTTCTTGGAAATTTTTCAATACCCTCACTGTCTATGATATGTTTGGTATAATGTTATTAGTCATAATGTCAGTTATTATTTTAAAATGTTGTATGTTACAGAAATAACCAAATTACCTTGCCAAAATAACTCTCATCAGATCTTTCACCATGGCCATTTTAAGTCTTTCGTTGCCATAGATAGTTATTGTTTAGGTTGATGCTTTCCTGACAGTGTTTACAATCAACTACAGGCCAGAGTGCTTTGTCTTCTACAAAAAGGGTGGTCTCAGAGATATAGGAAGTGGACTATGTCAGAGCTAAAACCTGACTGCCCAGATCCTTTTGTGACTATTTAAAAATGTCCTGCAAGCCGAAGTTGTGCCCTTCCATGTTTAACCTGACTGTGACACTGATGCCTGTGCCATCACCAAAGACATTCAAACTGCAAACCAGGAAATCTGTCGGATTGCCTCTCTGCAAGCCGAAGTTGTGCCCTTCCATGTTTAACCTGACTGTGACACCGATGCCTGTGCCATCACCAAAGACATTCAAACTGCAAACCAGGAAATCTGTCGGATTGCCTCACTCAACTGTCTAACCATCCTTCGAGCCTAACAACTAGGAATCTTCTTGACTGGCTGCCCCTGGACTCAGAAACTGGGTTTGTAGTCCTTTCCAGCCACTAATCTTTCCTTGTCTCTGAATTTTATTTTCATAGAAATTCCCCTCAGTAAATGCCTGAAAGTTTGCATCATCTAGCAAATATCCTCTACTGCCAAGTCTCAGCAGATGGTTCAGTTCGTTCTTAAGGAACAAAAGAACAAGACAGGAACTTACACCGTTCAGAGGAAAGAAGAACGTCTCTTCTTTCCATGAACAAGAGGAAAGACTGACAAAGACGCTCTCCTTGATGAAACTTGAGTCGGGCTCCTCTGAGCCCTCTTCTTTACTGGGTCTTGACCTTGGCTCCTGTCCTTGCTGGGCTTGCATAGTCCAGTTGTAGCAAAAATTCTCCTACATCAGTTTAGGGAGAATTTCCCACTCTCACCATATCTCATCAACTTTCTTATCCTCACTCTTGATCTCTTTTCACCCTTGCTTGCCTTCAGCAAGAAACTGATATAGCAAGAATCCCGCCTCCCCTCAATGTCTCCTCTCAATAATTTTCCATCCACTGATTTCCTCATTCTGTTCTTTGGCTGTACAATCCCAGTTGTCTTTGCTGTACTCTGCATGAAGTTGAGCCTGATCTCTTTCTCCTACTGTGATAGTCGTGACACCTATTGCAATAGTCTTGAATAAAGTCTTCCTTACTGTTTTAATAAGTGTCACAATAATTTTGTCTTTATTTATACGTATATATGAACCAAATTCTTATAAACAAAGAAGGTTAGAAAACATTTAACCTAACTTTTTTTGTTTTATAAAAATAAAAATGAGACCCAGAGAAGGTGAGTTATTTAAAGTTAAAGATGCTTTCCTCTTGTTGCAATATAAGCCAATCCCTCGTTGTACTATAATGAATCAAATCAGAAGAGCTGCTTTCATAGATTCACGTGCTGTACTTTAAAACTGTGAGTGTTCAGGTCATCTCGTTCACTCTGTTTAATAGGTTGGAAGGGGAAAAAAAAGCCATTTATCAAACTTATGAAGCTGAAACCATACAGTTAGGAAGAGTTTCCAAAGAAGGTTTATATATCTTCAAAACATAAAATAGTGTCTTGAAGCCAGAATTCTTCCATTAAAAAACAACTCTCAAAAGGGGGGAAAATGGCGGCGGGAATGGAGCACCCGTGTCGGGACACAGCGCGATCCTGAGTGCCCTTTTTTGGGGGTGGGGGAATGGAGCCATAGGATTCTTTTTTTCAATGGGCATTTTGCCTTTATATATAAAAGAAAGACATTTTTAAAGACTTTTTTTTTTGTTGTAATTCCACACGATCTAACTCCTGGGGATGACTTCAGCAGTGTAGAAGGCTCTTGGATTGGCTGTTGTGATGAAGTAGACACAGGTTTGGAGTAGCTGTGACTTTTTCTCCTTTATTCTTAATGAAAGGCCTGAAGAGTAAACACATGGCAACCAATTGTGATCACTCTTCCTTTGCCCTGGCCAAATGCTTACTAGATTACGTTGATTTACCAGCTCTTTCCTTGCAGAAATAGCCTAATTAAATGGTTAGTACTGCCTTTGAAGATGAGTTCAGCTCAGTTGTTATTTTGGGTCCTAATTTTAGAAGCCCTCACTTCTACGATTATAATTTTGATAATAAGAATTAAATGCTGATGTCAAATTGGCATTCTTTCCATTCTTTAACATATTATTTCTTGGAGCAAAAATGTTGTTCGAAGTCCAAGTTTAAATTGGGCTCAATCACAGAGTATTTTTACTTTAAGCAGAAAGATTATTCTCTTGTTTACTGGGAAGTGTATATGGCAATGCTAGCTTTCCTCTTTCTTTGAAAAGTTACTTGGGGAAAATTTTAAAGTTATTCTCCTTTAAGCTTTGGAGTGGGTATTTCCTGCATTCAGGGTACTACCTTTTTTGGGGGTGGGGGAATGGAGCCATAGGATTCTTTTTTTCAATGGGCATTTTGCCTTTATATATAAAAGAAAGACATTTTTAAAGACTTTTTTTTTTGTTGTAATTCCACACGATCTAACTCCTGGGGATGACTTCAGCAGTGTAGAAGGCTCTTGGATTGGCTGTTGTGATGAAGTAGACACAGGTTTGGAGTAGCTGTGACTTTTTCTCCTTTATTCTTCCTTTTCAGGAATAACTAGACTGTTTCTTTTGGTGGTTAAAGGACTGGCAAATGCGAATAGCACAATCCATCTTCAATCTAAGATAGTCTAAACTTTCATTTTCTTGCAGATAGATTATCCTAGAGTAACTATGTGAACACTGTTTTAAAAGTAGACCAAATATGCTGAATCTCTACCTTCTGTGGTTAAAAAAGTCTTTATGAGCCTTTTGTTTTTTGATTCCTCTTTGCTTTAAATTGTGCATTTGAGAGGTCTTTGTTAGGAATATCCTTTATATACCTATTTTGTTTCCCAATAACCAGTTGATTATTATTATTATTATTTTTTATCTACTAGGAGGTGATTGTGAGAAATGTAACTGCACTTGTACAATGGAAAAACAAAAAAAGTTTTATTTCATAGTATTTATTTATTTTTTCTCTCTGTGAAATTAAGGGCATCATCAACACCTCACGGCATTTGAAAACAAATATCCTTTTTGGAGGCTTTGATGGCTATCAAATAGGCTGTGGATTTACCATGCTTTGCAGTGCTGAAGAAGACCCACGTCTGATGGTCCTGCCAGACATTTACACATTGTGTAATGCCGCCTCCACTCTCAGTTCAAAGCAAGCATTGTCTCCTGGGTTTTCACTTAGCTTCTATTGCTGCTTCTCATTTATTTTGAGTTAACAGTTCACTTCAAACTAGATAATCTTCTGATCAGAAAAAAAGAAAAGCTAGTTCCTTTTCGTTCTAAAACAACCTTTTCTTTGAAGACACAGTTCAGTAAATCCAATACATTTTGAGGCAGCATGACTTCTTATTGGTTGGGTACTATGATAAAAATATGAAAAAAAAAAACCTTTTAAAGATGCTTTCGGTACAAGACTTTCTTTTGCTAAGTTTAAAAAGCCATTCAAAAGATACAATAATTTGATAATATTAGCCCCACGCATTTTAGTTACCATCAGTGGAATTTCAGCTTTAAGCTGTGTATGTGAAACAAGTAAGCAAACCGAACAAAAAAACTGACGTAGTCAATTTGTTGTTGAAATGCTAACAGGCATTCAAACATGAATTCAAAATACTGTTTGTTAAATAGTAGATACAGAGAAATTTATCTCAAAAGTTCAAAAATAGTGAGATCAACTTTAAAAAATACAACTTGAAGCCACATTTTGAAAAGTGACTGACTCAGCTGGCGGTGGCGAGCTAGTGATTTCTGCTGGCTGGTGGTGATTTTGAGAATCACATTCAGAGCTGCTATTATCTCTGAACCAATGATATCTTTCTTCTAAAATTAGCAAGTAAAGTCAATTAAAAACAATTCCAGTCTGACTGGGAAAACAAAAACAAAAACAAATGTTTGCTTCCTCCATTGGAATCCTGAAAATGAAATTCAATAAAAAAGTTGTTTTGAAATTTACAACTTTGTATTCTTCCTGAAGTCTCCTGCAAATGTGAACGCTCTAGTATATATTTATACTATGTATGCAAAATTCTTAGCAATATATTTTGGGATTCATTGTGAGTCCCTAAATATGCCAGGTAAATGATCTAACTACACATAACTAAAAATATCATTAAATTCTAAGTTTAAGTTCATACCAATGCTTTGTGGACTCCTGGCTGATAAAAGTAAAAATACTAGTTAATATTCAGCTGGAGTTTCAGTTTTTAGAATGATTCTTTATTCATCACAGGTACAAGAGTCCTGTAAAATAGATAGGGCAGGTTATATAATTTCCATTGTGAAGAGAGTATAAATAATAGCTAAGATTTCTTGAAGGTCAATGTATTGTTTAAATGTTTTGCATATATTAACTCATTCCCTCTATAGCCCTATGTAGTAGATGCTATTGTTGTATCATTTTGCAGTAGAGGAAAGTAAGACAGAGAAGCTGAGCATCTACCCTGGGTTGCATAGCTAGAAACAGTGGAGCTGAGATTCAAGTTGAGGAAAAATTTCTCTCCCCTTTTGCAGATGAGAAACCAGAGGCTTAGAGAGGCTAAGGTTACCAAGGTCCCTAAGCTGACCAAGGTCAAAAACTGGTAGAAAAACAACACAGAAACAGCTCTAAAATCTTAGCTTTTAACCATCTTACTACCATGTCTACTTTAAACTCTGGTTTCTCACTTTTTATTTTGATGCCAGGATATTTAAGCTTATGTGTTGCTCAACCCTGGCCACTATATGCAAAAGATATATTGATGTTTTTCTCCTACCATGTAATTTTTAGTGTCTATTTCTATTTTGTAGCCTTTTATATGCAGATAAATGGCTTTTATTTGGGATATTGGAAAAAGGTTGGGGGGTGGTGTAAGATGCAAGGTGTGCAGAAATGTGCTAGAATCACTGAGGAAGCATTTTCAAAATATGTCAGCTGAAGGTTCTGAACAGATCTACCATATCAGACAGGTACGGGGCCATCCACGGTTGAGTGGGAGCTATCAGAAAGGAGCCCAGGCCTATGTAATTTCAGAAAAGTTCCCCAGATGAACCTGATATTGTCCCTAACCTGTCTGAAAACTGCAAGAGCCTCCCTCTCCATACCCTCACAAGCTGTCTGATGTCCTAGAGACCTTTCGTATTGTAGATATTACCTGACTGTTACAAAGTACAATGTTTTCCTTCATCTGGATAGTGCACTTCATTGTTAACCTGACAGCTGCATTATCATCTTATCTGTGGTCAACTAAAATCCGTAGGACTTTTTTCCTTACTGTTGCCAAGATTAGAACTATCTGGATAGTGCACTTCATTGTTAACCTGACAGCTGCATTATCGTCTTATCTGTGGTCAACTAAAATCCGTAGGACTTTTTTCCTTACTGTTGCCAAGATTAGAACTGGTCATCCTATTTATGGTTGTTTGTATCAAATGTATCTCATTTGGGTTTATAATTCCTGTGTGTTGAGCTCTTTGCCAAAACAGATTTAATAACCTAATATATTTGCTAACTATTCTTTCCAGATTGTGTTATATTTAAATTTGAAAAGTAGATCTTTAAAAAGTTGGTGATTAAAAAGAAAGTTAAACCAAGTAAGATCAAGTGTGAAAATCTGTGTGCAGGAGACCTCTGTCTGGGAGTACACTGACTGATAACATCTAATCATTTTCTTTGGATGTGGTGGTTCAATCAACTACTGTATTAAGATTTCTGACAATCCTATTGTCTAAATATGGTTAAGGACACAGGTCTCAAGTCAGGCAGGCAGTGGCTCAAATCTTGGCCCTGCTACTTTGGCTATGGGTAAGTTATAAAGCATTTTTGACCCTTGGTTTCCTTCATTGAAAGATGGGGATAATAATACCAATCTCAAAGGATTGTTGTAAAGATTGAGATTTTACATAGATATATGTGAAATACATATTATATTTATATAATAAATAATATGTGTTTGTATATATATAGATAATAATAATAGCTAGCATTCACTGAATAATTA
The DNA here is from genome assembly GCF_000696425.1 of Galeopterus variegatus. NCBI lineage: Eukaryota > Metazoa > Chordata > Mammalia > Dermoptera > Cynocephalidae > Galeopterus > Galeopterus variegatus. Next base: position 134,870 of record NW_007728949.1, read on the forward strand.
CTGTAAGTCTAGAAATATTCTAGAGATTTTATATATACATATTAAAAATATATTTATTTATATATAAAAATATATATTATATATAAATATACAAATATTTATTTATATATAAAACTTATTTAAATAAATTTTAAATAAATAGGGCTGGTCAGTTAGCTCAGTTGGCTAGCACACAGCCTTATAACCCCACGATCTTGAGTTTAGTTCTCCTTACTGGCCAGCCACCAAATAAAAAATAAAATTTAAAATAAATATTTATCTATATATTTTAAAAAATATTATATATTATATATATAATCACCTCTAGAATAGTTCTGGATTTACAGTAATTATTCAGTGAATGATAGCTATTATTATTATTATTATTATTATCTTTGAGCATATTGTGAGCGAATTCTATCAATATATACGGAATAGTTCTGGATTTACAGTAATTATTCAGTGAATGATAGCTATTATTATTATTATTATTATTATTATTATTATTATTATCTTTGAGCATATTGTGAGCGAATTCTATCAATATATACTTTTCTATGCCAGACTAATACTTCATCAGAAGAATAATGAGGTGTATTTGGCTTAGTTTACTTTGTAGACCCTTGACGATTGATTACCACTTATTTATGTCTCTTATTCTTGAATTAATGTAATACAAGTTTTAATCACTCATGTGTCTCAGTTTGTAAAACCTTTGATTTTTTTTTCTATACACGATGAAAAAGAGTAAAACCCTGTTTTTATTAAACCTACTATTAGATACACCTCAAGTACCACCTGCCATTGCTGAGAACCCAGAATTAAATAAACAATTAAGGAGTTGAGATTTCATTCATGCTTTTAGTTGTGAAAAGTCAACCTGGCTTTAGTTTTCTTGGATAGCTACTTTCTAATAGTTTTCAAAAAATTTGTTAACCAATCAAGTTAAATAAAATGAGCTAGAAAGTTGTGACTGCTGCTAAGAAGTCAAAAGGAAAAACCTGAAAGAGATTTTGTGGAGGGCAAGAAAGCAAATTATGAGAATATGATTGGTGTTTTTTATTCAATAACTAAGTTTGCACAATTTATGTTTTGTTGCAGATGAGAGGTTAAAATGATATTGAAGATTTCTTTCAGGTTAAATAAGATATTATCGCTTTTGAGTCATGAGTAGACATACTGAAATATGTTCATGTAATCCCCAGAGGAAGTTTAAATGGATTTCTGTATGTGCCAAGAGATAACTATTCAGGTATAAGTTTACAAGCAGGATTCCTTACTCAACATTTTTATTTCCCTTTTTGTGTTTTCTTTTTTTTTTTTCCTTTTTGTCTTTTTTACTGGCTGGTAACGGGATCGCAACCCTCAGTGTCGCGCCTGTACCGGGGACCGGCAATGGGATCGCAACCCTCAGTGTTGCGCCCGTGCCATGCTCAGCCAGTGAGCAGGAACCGGTCACCATATGGGATCTGAACCCTCGGCGGGAGCGCCGCTGTGCTCCCAAGCGGTGCACTCTCCAGTGCGCCACCGGGCTGGCCCTCCCTTTTTGTATTTTCTAAAATAACATTAGCTCTAAGTTGTCTAATAATCTCAAGAAAATATGTCCCAGTTTGTTATACACACTTCTTGTAACATTTTACCATGAGTTCAGACTTCAGGAGTAAGGTTTTTCCGTAACATAGAAAACCACTGGCATTATGAACTTTCAAATCAATGAAGGAGTAGAATAATACTTTAACAAAAGAGCTAATGGCTGTTTTTTTTTAACCTATGGTTGGAAGAATTAAATAGCATGGCTTTTTCATCTGACACTAAAAGTAAAATGTAGGGCCTGACTTTTGCATCTGAGTTCTGTAGAGGATATCTTTGGCAAATGTGTAATAGGTTTCAGTTTTAGTCTTCTTTTCTTTCATAGATATTCCTCATGTCAGGAATGATAGAATTTTTATTGTTTTAACATTTATTTAGTAGTGGCAATAGAGTTGGCTCTGCTTTGAATATCAGAGAGTAGGGATCATTCATTTCTGGTGGGCATAGTATAAAAATAAGGCAAACTAAATCCCAGTGTTAAGAGAGAATCATCCACGATATGAGGCAAAGGTAGAACCGTACACAGGTGCTCTGCTCTTCCAGGAGGCATCTTAGTAAACAAAACCGGAGGCGAGAGTGCCCACACCCCAGTGCTGTCACCTGGAATGCTGGTGAAACAACCCCCTAAGGCTGAGTTAAAAGGCGCAGCTGAATTGAGCACAAAGAGAAACCCACAGACTTGTGGATGTTACTGCTCCTTCAGTGAAGCTTTACCTCAGTAATGTGATGATTTAAAAGCAGATGTGATTTCCCTGACACTGCTGCAGTTTCGACCACCCAGCTATTTTGCTCCTTTGTGATTTCGAATGAATTATTGATAAGGAATACTTCAAAGGTGTGCCCAAAATTCTTTTGTGTTTCGTATTTATAAAACAATGATGTTGAGGGAGGAAAAAAGAAAACCACTGTCAATATTTCTCTGAGACTAAACAATAACAAAGTGCCTTCAGGATTCATTTTAATGAGAAATACTAGTGTGGCTCCGTGAAAATCTTGGGACAGACAGTGCACAGTAGCAAATTAATTAGGGTTTGGCAGCCAGGCAAATGTATGAGGCTTATAGTGGCACTGTAGAAAATAAATATTCTTTTAATCAGTGATACTGGCTTATTTCCTCAAAGGTAACATTGAACTTTAAATGCATAAGTCACATATATTTAAAAAGGGATTTCAAAACAAGGGGCTTGCTTGGCTTTTCTGACTGCTATTTTCAGGTTAGTGTTTGCACAAGGTTTCCTCAAAGTAAGGCATAACTGATCCCTTCGCCTTGTCCGCAGCCAGAGAATAGGGCTATCGTTACCGACAGCATTTTATCTAAGCCTGACTCTGATCTGTGCTGGAGGAGACATTGACTTTCGTGATGGTTCTGTGGATCGATGATTCAGGTGGTTCTCCAGATAGCTCTGCTGGGTTCCTGGGCCCTGTTTGCAAGTCAAAGCTGTGTCTCCTCCCTTAGGTGGAATTTCTCAGCTCAAGGATTCACTTCTTAGCTGCTGCCAGCTCATACAGTTGGCAGCTGACGGGCCAGCACTGTTAATGCAACCAGAGTCTTCAAAGTGGCAGGTGATAAGAGACGCTGGGATTTTAACAACATAATGAATTAATTCACAAACTCACTGAACACAAATGATAACTTTGGTACAATTTCCAGTTGCAATTAGGAGGGGACTGCATTGTTTTACAGGATAAAGGTATTAGTCCTGATTCTTGTAATATAATGTGTAGCATATTGGTATCTTTGAGGAAAAGCCAGTTTCTGGATGTGTGAATTTGCCCGTGACCAACTCCTGAAATGGATGCAAATTAAAATGAGTGATTTCTGTGATAGTGAAGGGTACTGTAGCGTAGCCTCTATACCCAGATTCCTAAGAGGGGGCTGGCAGACTCTCAGAATTTCATTTTGCCTGAACTCCTATCCAAAAGCAGCATAACCAACCCTTGTCCAAATATATCCCAAACTTATAATATTTTGGGTTTATCCAGACTGAACACACAATCTTTATTTTGTACTTCAACCTTGTAACTGTTTCAGTGACTGCCTTAAAAATCAACAAATTCAAGATAATTTCAAATTTTTGAGTTCATAATGGAAAGGGAATCACTCATATCTTCACCCATTATTTCTGGTGTTTCCCCCAAAAGTGTTTCTAGTAGAAGAAATACAATTTTAAATCTCAGAGACAGGTTTCAGAAAAACAAGTTCTACTTTTTTCAGGGTTTGATTGGCATTATCAACAGTATTTTCAAAAAGGAAGTTGTGAGTGTGTATGTTTATAAATAAACATGTATGCTAATATCTTTTTTAGAATTATTTCCTATTATTTTTCTCTTTCAGATTGTTAAACTACTGAAAGTAATATTGATTGGCATTATCAACAGTATTTTCAAAAAGGAAGTTGTGAGTGTGTATGTTTATAAATAAACATGTATGCTAATGTCTTTTTTAGAATTATTTCCTATTATTTTTCTCTTTCAGATTGTTAAACTACTGAAAGTAATCGATAAATTTATTGTTACCTGTAGAATGCTTAAGTACTAGGTATACATGGCTAATTAAAAAATATCATTTAATGATAATAGAGGTGAAAGATATAATGATAAAATACTCTTTCTTTCAGATGACTGACTTACGCTGAAATGATATATTCATTTAATACAATGAATATTCAATGTGATTTAATAAATATTCATTGGACACCTGTGCTAGGCCCTAGGGATATTAAAATGAGAAAGATTCAGTATTGGTTACTTACTGTGGTAGATCGTATTCTCAAATATTCATTCCTCTTCCTACAAGAACATTATCTCTCTCCACCTGTGGCCATGTGCCTTGCAGTTTGTCATGTGGGAGGGGAGTATACTTCTCTATTCCTGGCCATGTGACTGACTTTGGCCAATGGCATCTGAGAAGACATGATTCATGCTACATCTGAGTGGAAGATGTAAGAGGCATTGTGTTTTTCTATCAGCACCTGTACTCTCTTCTCTGTGCTGTGAGAGTGGCATGTCTCAAAAAGGAGCTGCTCCTAATCTGAAACATAAGCCTAACCCTAATTTGAGTCCTGGAAAGAGAAGATTGAATAAAGCCACAACAGCTGACTGCAGCTGCCAATGTGCAGTGTTGTAAGTCACAGAGATTTTGGAAGTTGTGTTTTCACCACGGTGAAGCTAGCTGAAACACTTTGCATGGTGCCAGACTACAGTACATTAATTCTAAGGCATTAAAAATTCTGATAGGCTGCTCAGAAATGTATGACTGAAAAAAAGAACTAGTTCTAGTTCAAAAATCTGGCCAGATTTGGATACTGACAAATTTCAGTGACTTAATTCCTTTCACCCAAAGGAATATACTCTGCCATAATTTAATTGTCCTAAATGTACAGACCTGGTTCAAGTCAATTGGGAGTTCAAGGTCAAAGTTGCCACCACACTTTGTTTATCCAGTGGAATGAAGGATTTTTTCAGGGCAGTTAACATGTCAGAGATACGACCATCCCTGATGTCTCCTGACGCTTCTCAATGAATGTTAGATATCAAGAATTGCATCTCTTTCTCTCCCTAGGGTCTATGTTAATGTGGGTGGACAGGAGTTCTGTCTAACCAAAGAAAGAGGAAATGACTGTGTTGTATGGGTCTGTGTGGGAGTGTGTGTGTGTGTGTGTGTGTGAGAGAGAGAGAGAGAGAGAGAGAGCTAAATGTTTAACTTAATTCACACTATACTGTACTTCATGGAGAGCTGTCCTGTGTACCTGAACATACTGAACATACCAGACACTAAGTGAAAAGCCCACGATATTATGAAGAAACAACTAAAAAATCAAGATCATTTAACATGTTTATTTTTGTTGATTCTTTTCAGAGTACGTTTTCCTGTACAGCCTTTGCCAACTGCCTTTCCTTATACCTTGGTACCAGGACAGGCGATGTGGTAGACTAGTGCTCCCTGTGTCTGATTCTCCTCTCCTCCCTTGCAACATGGTACTCTCCATTTCCCATCTGCTTACAGTTGGGTAGCTCATGTGGTGGGTTCTGGCACCTGAGTAGAAGTGACATATGTCACTTGTTGAAGCACAGTTCTGCAGCTCTCTTTTCTCCTGTCACAGTTACCCTGCAAGACACATACTGAGAGGCCAGCACCACCAGAGGGAATCTGGATGGATCCCTGACTCACTGTTTGGAACTGCAAGGGACCTTTTGTGAGCAAGAGAAAAGTTTATACATATATTATTTGCTACTGTAGTATAGTCTAAGCCCCATATGGTTTCTGAACACTTCTCATTCTTGGCCTTAGAATTAGTTCCTTTATCTTCCAAAGTCTGTCCTTCCTTCTTTTTTTTCTCTTTATTCCTCTCTACCTTCCTTTTTTATTTTCCTTATTTCAAAAGTTTGAAGTAACCATGTGCCAGCGTCTGTGCTGGATTACAATGATAAACAGTAAAGACAGAGTCTTGCCCTTGTAGACATATAGGGGAGTGAGAAAAATTTTTACCCTGTACTAAGCACTCTACCAAACTCTCTCATTTAATCCTCATAACAACACTATGAGATAGGTCTTATTATTATCCCTATTTCGTAGATAAAAAACATTGACTTTCAAAGAAGTAAATGACCTACCCCAAATTATAAAGACAGCGAAGGGCAGAGTTGGGGTTCAACCTTGAGCTGCTTGTTGCCAAAGCTTTGGTGTTTAAACACTAGGCCATAGCAAAGGGTAACCTTTGGTTCTCTGGAATTAGATGCATCCTCATTATTACTATTAATATACAAATCTATCAAATTAGAGATTTTTCCCCTTTGGGCAAGAGTATGTGCTTTGATGTTTTGATCATAACGAAAAAAGTATCAAGAGCCTTGGACCAGTCAAAGAGTTTCACTCCCCCTTACTCGTAGTCTGAAACGATGCCCAGCCATGTTCTGATATTCCTTAGTGCTTTCGTCCCTCTGCTGAAGGTGAGATTTTGAATCCATGTCCACAGCTTACGTCGTGAGAGGCACAAAGAAGTTTCTCCCACAGTCTTCAGTGAGCTTCAATGAAGCTCAAGCCCCCATGAGGACGGTATTTCCATAAAAGCAGAGGACAGTAAAAAATCCCCTTTCGTGGGGGAAAATCTGTGGACCCATGATGATATATAATCTCAACTTTTTTTTTTTTTTTGTCTTTTTTTCCGTGTCCAGCAACGGATCGCAACCCTCAGTGTTGCCCCCGTACCGGACCGGGGACCGGCAACGGGATCGCAAGCCTCGGTGTTGCTCCCGTGCCTCGCTCAGCCAGTGAGCGGGAGCCGGTCTGTATATGGGATCCGCCGCCGCGCTTCCCAAGCGGCGCACTATCCAGTGCGCCACCGGGCCAGCCCCTATAATCTCAACTTTTAAAAAAAATATATTATTTGGAATACAAAGGGAGAGCTTTTCCCAAGTTATTTATGGATTTTTTTTCTCCCAAAGGAGCAAACAGGAGTTTGAAACAAATAGAGTTTAAGGGAGGATTTTCAGTGTCACTGCCTTCTGCCTCTCTGCTGACATACAGCTCTCTCACTGGAAGGGGCGCAAAAAACTTTGGCCTTCTTGCTTAAGAACATTTGATAATAGCAACTGTTTGTTTATCTCATTTGCTTTCCCTGAGCAGCAGCAGCAGCTATTCTGAGGCCATTTGGGAGAAGCCCGCCTCCTGTGTCACTGATATCAGTAGCGTTTCTCAAAGTGTGGGCCATGGATCACAGGCATCCGGACAGCTGGGGTCTTTATTGGAGATGCAGATTCCAAGTCTCATTACAGATTTCTTGAATCAGTCTCCGGAGATGGGACCTAGCACTGAGCATTGTAATAAGCTCTGAGGTGATTTTCATGTACACGCTCAAGTTTGAGAATCAGTGTATTGGAACCTAGAGTCCCCTCTCAGTTTGTCACTAGTGAAGGCCTAGCTTTCACAGGGACACACATTTTAGCCTTTTATTCCTGTACCTCACCCTCCCCTGCCCTGTTTTTAATAGCCTTACAGAATTCCCAACAATAAGTTTTCCACTAAAAATGCTCTACTCAGAATGGAATAAACACTTCCATTTTAGGGCAGATATCAAAAATAGGCCCTTGGAGAAACCACAACTTCCTGTTGCTCTCCATTAAACATTTTCCAATCAAATTTCTACCCTTGAAAGAAATTCACTGACATACTAAAAAACCCTCTTTTTAAACAGTTTGAAAAATTAGATTCACTGCCTTGTGCATTCATATCCCCTTGAAAGAAATTCACTGACACACTAAAAAACCCTCTTTTTAAACAGTTTGAAAAATTAGATTCACTGCCTTGTGCATTCATATTACCTCAGCAGGAACCTGTAAAGGTACTGATTGGAAAGCCCACCAGAGGAAGGTGAAATTTAGGTCCATTTTATGCATTCTTCACTGCTGTTTTATACTCTCTCTCTCTCTCTCTCTCTTTCTCTCTCTCTCTCTCTGTGTGTGTGTGTATGTTTGATTTCCTTTCCTTGGCACATTTTTTCCCTTTCACTCAACCACCTCCCCACACCCTCTTCCTACATTTATTTTAAGCAAATATTTAGGTTTTGAGGCTGAAAGTCTCCTCAGACCATTTACAATGAAGCCCAAGACTCAGAAGGATTAGTAAGGGGGAGGAGGAGGTGAAAGGAAAGGCTCTCCCTGGTGCACTGGAGGAAGACTGGGTTTGCTAGAAGAAATGTAATGATCGGAGCTCACACTCCTGTGGGAGGCTCAGCAAGAGAACATCATTTCAACTGTGGAGCGGATAAATTACCCAAAGTTATAGGAGGGAAAAAAAAGCCAAAACCTCCATCGAGCTGTAGCAAGTTATGTAGGCTATGAATTATTTTATTGAACAGCATTAAGTGCTTTTCTGTTGGAAAATGAGGAACTTATTAATTATTTTAAGTTTGAAGTCATTAAGCCAGGCACTGTCAGGATGACATGGTTTTCTCAGCGGGTGGCTGGATTCTTTCAGCAGAGTGAAGGATTTTTCCCCATATGCTGGTCTACAGGTGAGCCAGTTGGTAAGTATGTGACACCTTTTAATTATACCTCGTTGCAAGCTGTAGCTTGTCTTGTGAATTATTTGATCATTTGTTGCTCTCTCATGAAAAAGAAAATCGTGGTGAGTTTCCCTAGAAAGGGGTGGGGGGAGGAAAAGAGGAAAATCAACACTGTAGTAGGTGTTTTCCAGCTTATTTCAGGGCCTGCACATGACCTTCTACTACAAGTTCTGGCTGAGCACTTGGAAGAACATGGGTAGTGCCAGACACAAGCAGGTTCTGTAGTAGGCCCAGTCTGGGTTGGGTTGTAGGAAAGATTGAAAAGCCTTCCCTGTTTACCATTGTTCTGGGCTTTTCCTATAAGCTTTACTAGTCACCAGCTGTCCCACTAGGTTTTAGGTGTCTGACAGAGAGCTTTTGAACTCACACTTGCTTAAAAGAGAGAGAGGCAACAAACAAACAAACAAATGGAAGTGGGGGCCTGAAGAGAGAGAGACTTCTGCATAGCTGCAAAAGTTTTCCTGGTTATTTATATTCAAAGGCTAAAACTCAAAGTTTTCCTTTTGTAGCAATATGTTTCCAACCCTTCCTTCCATGACTTTGACAAGGGTGAGAAGAAACTTGGCTTTGCAGTTCTACGCAATGTCCCCTACCTCTCCCACCCAACACCAAGTTTAAACAAGTTGCTGCTCTTCCAACAGCCCTCTGGGCAACGGAGCATGTCGGCATCCTAGGGTGGCAATATGTTGCCCATTTGTTTCCTGTCCTCTGATGTTCAGGAAATTTTCTTTTCTGGCCTCAAAACTTATTTGTTCTTGCTCTGTGCCTTCTGCTGGATAATAACTAACTAATTTAATAATGACATTTGTGCTAATGTGTTTATCCAATCACTCATTTATTTAACCACTATTAATTGACTGCCTACTTTATGCCCTGTGGAAACAAGGCAAATATGGTCCTTTCCCCCCTAGAACTTATCTTCTGTTGTGAAAGAAGTCCTTCCTGGTTCCCATTTGTAGAGAACCTGAATTTCTGTCCTCAGTTTCAGGTGGGCAAGAAATACTATACTAACTCTTTAAAAAATCCATTTAATTTAAAATTTAAACCCTTATCTTGCTGGGCTGGTGGAAAATTCAATCTCATTTTTTTTTTTTTTTTTTTTTAGTGGTCTATACAGTTTTTTTTTTTTTTTTTTTGTCTTTTGTCTTTTTCCGTGTCCGGCAACGGATCGCAACCCTCAGTGTTGCCCCCGCACCGGACCGGGACCGGCAACGGGATCGCAACCCTCGGTGTTGCTCCCACGCCTCGCTCAGCCAGTGAGCGGGAACCGGTCTGTATGTGGGATCCGAACCCTCGGGCAGGAGGGGGAACCGGTCTGTATGTGGGATCCGAACCCTCGGGCGGGAGCGCTGCCACGCTTCCCAAGCGGCGCACTTATCCAGTGCACCACCGGGCCGGCCAGGTCTATACAGTTTATATACAGAAATGGTAACCCAGGGTAGGCCCTTGCATCTCCTGCAGTACAGAGCTCTCTCTAGAAAATATCGATAATTTAGTAGCCAGGGTGTGTGCATTGGGGTAGGGGCGGGGGCGGCACAACGTGGAAGGAAAGATTGAAGGTCCAGCCACCCCTGTGGATGGGGAATGGAGGGCAGGGAGAGGCAGGGGTAGGCAGAAGGAACCGTCCGCAGTGAGCAGGTGAGGGGCACAGTGAGGGGCTATACGAAGGTGACCACAGGCCCAGGATCTGGGGCACCACGGCGGAGCCCCTGAGGTCAGCGTTTGTGGAGAGAGGGTACACTAGCTGGCAGTCTTATAGCTAGGATTAGGGCAAGGGCCGGGGAAGGGGGTAGGGGAGCCTTCCTGAGGATGCTTCCTGAGGAACCCTACAGCGAGCGGTGGAGAGTCCAGCCAGGGGCAGGGCAGGAAAGTGGTGAGGGAGGCGGGGATCGAGGGGAGAGGAGGTGAGGGGCCTGCAGCCCCGCTCTCTCATCGGCTGGGGGCCTCCGCGGCTCAGAACCTCATTGCTTCTGAGGGCTGAGGAGGAAGGGGACGAGCTGGCTGTGGGGCTGAGGGTGGCGGACGTGACTGCTGGCGGGAGAGTACCCAACGCCCTGAACCCGAGGCCCGGAAGGGCACACACACAGCCCCTCGGGACTCCCGTCCTTTTTCTTAGCGAGGACACGTGGTGCGCAGCCCTCCCAGTGCCCGGAGAGCCGGCTGCAGCGCCGGCGGGCCATCCTGGTCATGGAACACGCGCTAAGGCCACGTCCTCCGGTCCCAGGCGCCGCCGGGGCCCCATCCTCGGTCCACCCGGGTTGCCCGTCCTCCCTCCCCCCGTCCCCCGAGAAAGCAGAGGGGGCAGGATAGGCCCCTCAGAGAAGGGGAGGGCCGTGGCCTTCGGCAGTGCCCGGTCCCTGCTCCACCTCCTTGCGGGGCTCAGCGTCTACCCTCCAGGCCTGCAGCACGGCCTCCCTGCTCTTCCTTATGACGACCGAGCATGACGCCGGCAGCGAGATGGAGACGGGCGGGCGGAGACGGCGGCCGCGGAAGACGGAGGCAGGAAGCCGGCGCGGCCTGGGGGCCGAGGCCGAGCGACGCGCGCTGCGCCGGGGAGGGGCGGCGGGGGGGCCGCGAGCGAGAGGAGCAGCCTTGGGCTGAGCCCGCGGGAGGGGGAAGGAGGAGGG
>NW_007728949.1:146686-148136 GCF_000696425.1 Galeopterus variegatus
GGTCCCTGCTCCCCCTCCTTGCGGGGCTCAGCGTCTACCCTCCAGGCCTGCAGCACGGCCTCCCTGCTCTTCCGTATGACGACCGAGCATGACGCCGGCAGCGAGATGGAGACGGGCGGGCGGAGACGGCGGCCGCGGAAGACGGAGGCAGGAAGCCGGCGCGGCCTGGGGGCCGAGGCCGAGCGACGCGCGCTGCGCCGGGGAGGGTCGGCGGGGAGGCCGCGAGAGAGAGGAGCAGCCTTGAGCTGAGCCACAGGGAGGTGCAAGGAGGACCGAGGCGATGTTTGATAACTGAGTGACACGCCAAGAATTCTAAACCCAGAGCACAAAGCACAAGACGGCTGTAGAGGACACAATTTGTGATCAGTGGCTACCGGAACGTTTTTATTTCTGCCTACGAACACACAAAAGAGCCCATCACTGGAGTAGGAAATCCGGCCTTGTCCAACGCGGCACGCTTTTGTATAGAAGATGAATACAGTCGTCAAGTTCCTGGTCGAAATCTGTGGGTTCCACAACTCTGGGTATCACAGCTCTAGTTTAACTGCAGAAACCCACCCTCACTGGCTTGAGAGGCAGTAATACCAAACGGCTTTTAAGATAACGAAAATCGGATATCTTTGTTGGTTACCTTTTACATGTGTTTAAATTAAAAGGAAATTATTTAGCATACTTTTCCAGAATACTTTGTTTAAACTACTCATATACTCATTTTAAAAAGTTAAACATGCTTTTTTTTCTGCCTAAAACACAAATACGACTGGCAATATGTATTTATAATGGAACCCTATTTTATAATATTACCGTGCTGATTGTGTTTTGTACAAGTGACCATTAATAAATTTTTTTGGTCAATGTTTTTTGGGTTTTTTTTTTTTTTTTTGTCCTTTTTGAGACCGGCGGAGCGCTGTGAGTGCACCGGTCATCCCTATGTAGGATCCGAACCCGTGGCAGGAGCGCTGCTGTGCTCCCAGCTGGGCCCTTTAGGTCAATGTTTCAACTCAAACACACCAAACCCTTTAGTCAAATATCTAATACTCATAACCAAACCAGCAGTATTCAGAATTGGACTACAGATACAAGCATTTTTCTGATTAAACCTCCCAAGAGAGTGTAAAGGTTTTAATGGAAAGAATAATTTTGTGCAGTTTTACAGAAGTTTAAAGCATGTGTGTAAATATTGCTGCCCATTGGAAGAGTTTGTATGTACAGGAAAGTTGTGGATGGAGACAGCTTATGGAATTTAAGTGCTCATTGTTGTTATAAACCTTTGTTTTGGGGCCGAGGCACTCGGGAGAGTGCGGCGCTGGCAGTGCAGCAGCGCTTTCGCCGCAGGTTCGGATCCTATATAGGGATGACCGGTGCGCTCACAGTGCTCACTGGCTGAGCGCGGTTTGGCTGGTCTCAAAGAAAAAAAAAAAAAAAAAAAAAAAAAAAAAAAAAAAAAAAA
>NW_007728949.1:149115-155853 GCF_000696425.1 Galeopterus variegatus
GAAAAGAAAAAAAAAAAAAAAAAAAAAAAAAAAAAAAAAAAAAAAAGAAATATTTGACGTTTGGTTTGGCTCTATCTTTTGAAAACTGACCCAGGCACCCATTAAATTCAGCACATCCTCCTTTGCTCAACAAGTGAAGAAGATAGCCATGAATATTGTGAAACTAACCGTGCTTTACATTTTGGAAATCTTTTAAAGGCACTGTTTTCTGAAGAGTGATATTCTTTTGGTTTTGGGGGAGGCTGTCGCTGAGTGCGCTACTTGCCTTTCTGTGGGTAGACACATGCATGTCTTTCATAACAACCACGTATTTGTATTGCCCTACTGTGTCTTTTTGCTGGAGCTGGAGAGCTCAAGGACGGTTTTGAATTGAACATATTATGTAATGGACTAAAAATCAAGAAGAAAAAAAAAGTCTTGTAATTTCAACTGGGACAAAATAGGCATTTGCAATGAAATTAAATGTTTGGTTTAGCTTGGCCCCTAGTGGGTAGTAATTCTCATTTTCAAGTTGAATTGGTAGAATTTGCTTAAGTGAGGGGCAGAATCGAATGACCCTGGAGACTAAATTACCTTTTAGCTTTCGAAATGGAGTTTACCTCAAGCCAGATTTGAGATGAATTTGTGGTGAGTTGACAGAAAGCCTGGAAACATTTGCACACATTGTACCAACAGTACAGATAAACAGAGGAGCCAAATTCAGACTATGAATTCTCCCTTGTTCACAATACATTCAGAGAAAATATTAATTATCTAATTAGCACAAGTTCACAAAGTTTTGCCGTTCATTTGCTGCTGAAAATTAAAGAATAATTTGCTTTTCTTTTGTAAGCAAGAGCTGTGTTAAAAAAACAAACAAGTGTTTTTAACCTAGGAATACTAAAGGTGCACTGAGGAGAGAGGGTACCATTTGGCCTGGTGTGCAACAGCTTCCTTGCAAGCTCTGGGATGCCTGTCATCTTCTACCCCACTGAAAGTGATGCCGTTTGCTTGTGATTATAGACTCCTATTGATTTCCAATTTCCACCAGGCATGTTCAAATCCCTTGGGCTCTGGGGGCTTGTAGATTCTTATCAGTCTTGCAGTGAGGAAACAATGTGGTAATATAATTGGCACAGTGTAGCAATAAGAGATTCTTGTTCTACTTTCAATTCAATCTTTTATTGCAATATCTTGATTATATATATTTATATATATATATACACATACATATATATATATGTAGATATATATATATATCTACATCCAGTGTGTATCACATGTAGCAGGCTAAATGTTAATGAAGCTGGGACTTATCTATGTTACCAAAAAGCAAACAAACAAAAAGCCACAATGTAGTAACCAGAGTAGATTGAGTTGTGTCATCCTACTCTTTTAGCTTGCTGTGAAACTTCCGTCTCTAGAATAATGATTGATCTACAATTACACTGCAGCTGCTGTCTCAGGAGCTACTTATGTGGGGGAATCTGCATTAAGCAAGTGTTTATTTTATGCAGTAGAGTGCCACCCAAACAATTCTGAGATCTTACCAGAAAATCATCCAGAAAGCACACGTCACAAACTATAGTGTGCAACATGTAATTACTTTCATTTTATCATGAAATATCTGAGCAACACTTTTATTTGATCTAGGGAAAGGACTTTCTACCAATTCTAATTTTTCCTGCAGGATGTATGTTCGTGTTCTAAATGTTAATTTACTAGTTAGTACAGATCATGAGGTTTGATGTGTGCTAAACTGTAGAGCCACAATAAAAGTCAAAGTGATTTGTCAAAATTCAGAGGAAATGTGAATGCCTACATTTCCATTTGTGTCTGAAAAGAGTAAGTACTAATAATTGCTTTAGGGGGCTGACCAGGATGAAAGACAATAAAAAATTTTAATTTCCTCTTTACAGGATTGTTACAAAGTCACTGCTTTTGAGTGTCACCTCCCCACACGCTTGTGCATGGTGCAGAAGCTCCATTAGAGAGAGCACGTGCTTTGAGGCAGCCACTGCATTGCACACGCTCTGTTATGTGAAGAGCATGACAAATCTGGGTAGTTTCCAATCTTTCCTTTTATTTTCTTTTTCAGAACCTTAGAGAAAAAAAAAAAATCTCTGATAAAAACAAATGTAGCCGTGTTGTAATCTTCATGTAGTCTTTTGATTAAAGAAAGAAAAAGACCAAATAAAAACCTCTGGGTTTTACATGGGAGCACAAACAAAATTATTTATTTGCTTCTGTGTATACCCTTTATTTTTACTTTCTGATCATTCTACTGAGACTGGATTTCACTAGATTCCCCAAGGTAATAGAGCTTGGTGACTAATCCACTGAGCCATACAAACCCCATCTGCTTACTCACTTTGACATTTTAATAATATCCCATTTGGACCTTTGTTCAATTTTGCTTTGTGTGCTACATCTTTGTTTTAACATTATAGCTGAAATGATTTATTATAATGAATACTATCAAATCTCACTAATTAAAACACACAGAGAGATTTTGTGTATTTCAACTATGTATACTTTCCTTGGGAAATGGACCCACTAAAATTTGTCGATGGAACATCAAATTGCCCTCTTAATTACTGTTTATTGTGTATTTTACTTGGGATGAAGAAAAATGTATGTCATTTAAAAAAAAGTTATTCTTTGTTTTTTTTTTTTTTTCCTTTTTGTCTTTTGTTCGTGTCCAGCAATGGATCGCAACCCTCAGTGTCGCGCCCGTACCGGACCGGGACCGGCAATGGAATCGCAACCCTCAGTGCTGCACCCGCACCTCGCTCAGCCAGTGAGCGGAACCGGTCTGTATGTGGGATCCGAACCCTCGGCTGGAGCGTCACCGTGCTCCCAAGCGGTGTACTGTAGCAGTGCACCACCGGGCCGGCCCTATTCTTTGTTTTATTTCCATCCTACTTTGAAATTTCTTGTATGTAGTGTTTTTCTTGGTAAATACAAAAATTGGTTATTCTGATGATAGAGTAGGATAGTTTCAAACACCATTGCTTATGACAGTAGTAATATTAAATGCTGACTTATTTTGTTTTATACATATGTGATTTTTTCAAATGAAGATTGATTATGACCTAGTATTTACATACATAAATCATACATATTGTGACAGATTTGTAGCACGCTGTATGTGTTGCCCTCTGGGACTTGATTGTATTTAGCATATGTCACAGTCAAAAGCTTATTAATTATTATTGATTAATTCATATACTCCTTCTCATTTATACCAAGATATCGAGGAATATCATAGAAGGAAGAATTAAGACTTGAACATGCATTAGAAGAGTTCCAAAATATTTAGTCAAATCTTAGCAGGACATGAAATACGCCAAAATCCTATAATGTAACCTAGATTTTGCAGAAGACACAGATGGTAAAGCAAGTGATAAATCATTTGCAGGATGTTAAGTTGCAAACAGAAAGTTAAGCATGATCCAGACTGTAAAGCAATGTAGGAGTCCAAGTGTGAAGAGATTTAAATAATAGAACAGTAACATGTAACATATTTTCTCTTTTTCCCAAGGAGTCTCAGTATCATGGGAATTTATTGGTGAATGCTGTTTTAGTATAATAATGATCATAGCTTAAATTTATAGAGTACTCTTTAGAATATAATAGCTTTTACACACATTATCTCACTTAATCTTCTAGATAACACTATGAGACTAGTATGCATATACTCCTATTTAACAGATGTGAAAAAAGAGGCCCAGAGAGGTGGGTTGTGAAATGCCACTCTTCTAGTAAGTAGTGGAGCAGAATCTCAATTCAAGCTTGTGACCCCAAGACTAGTGTTCTGAATTTTATCACCATCGTAGGCTGGGCAACCCTGAACCTTGCGCCCACTTCTCAGAGCTCATTCATTCTTTTCAGTTATCTTTAAAATGTGTACTAATGGCCATGTTGTTAATGACTGTCCAGTGATCTATATCAGTTACTTGTAAATAAATGGATTTTCTGTGCCAAGTTCATTAGTTCTGCCATATATTAATAATCTGTACAGGAAAAATGAGATGGAGAGTTGAGCTATTACTCAGACACCATGATCACTGAAGAGACAGCTCACCTGTATAATGGAGAAGTAATGCAGTATAGAGGAAAAGCCACAGCTTTACAGTTGCACAAATCCAGGTTCAGATCATAAATCTTACATATACTAGCTGAATTTGAGCAAGTTAAGTGATCTCTATGAGCTTTAGCCTCCTTATCTGTAAAATACAGTTTTTTTAAATAAAAGGATTAAATATATGTGCGGTTACTATCACATTATAAGCACTCAATAAGAGTTATCACTACTATTAATTCAGACATTGTATCTAAGCCCTCATTTACTTCAACTAGAAACTTTTAGGGGACATAATTTTAATAATTAAATCATATATAAAGAATAAAACCATTGTTATCAATTTACTAAATATTTGAAATACTTGAAGGACTGAATATTAATCATGGTGTTTTCTTGGCAGTCTGGGTAAACATGTATGATTCATATCTAAAATTGTACTTAAAGGAGAAGGAAAATTACCAGGAATTTAAAGGTCAGTAATAAAATGTGGCTGGTGACAGAAAATCATAACATTTCATAGCATTTGAGAACTGAAAGATGTGATGGAATACATCTCTGTAAAAGTAGGGAAGTCGATTTATATTCAATGTTATCAGATTATCAGTGATAATTAAAATATAAAAGAAACAAATATCTATAGGTACCCAAGTTTCCAAAAGATGCCAACTCTTAATATTGAGAAAGCCTAGAAGGGTGAGGGGATGGGGGAGTTATTGAGAAATTGATAAAGGGACCCAAATATGACCACATTGTGTATGTTGAATATACTGATTATCCTGATTTGAGCATCACATATTGCACACAGGCATTGATATTCAAGGCTGAATCTCACAGATATGTGCAATTATGTTTCAACAACAACAACAAAAATCAAACAGAAACTCTAACATAAGATCATGCCAACAGCTGAACTAAAATAAGCAAATAACAGGAAAACAGTTATTATAACCATAACAGATACTTTATTTGTATATATTTAATTCTGAAATTTAAGAATGGGTCATTTGATAGCAAGCATCTTACTATGATGAAAACTTCAGTTCACTCATTAGAAGAATCCAGATGGCCATTGATGATAAATCATTCAATTTTATGACTATATTTTCACTAGATTTTGTAAAGATGTAACTTCTGGGGCTGGCCCGGTGGCGCACTGGAGAGTGCGCAGCTTGGTAGCGCGGCAGCGCTCCCGCTGAGGGTTTGGATCCCATGTGGAGACCGGTTCCCGCTCACTGGCTGAGCGTGGTGCGGGCGCAACACCAAGGGTTGTGATCCCGTTGCTGGTCCCCAGTACGGGCGTGACATCGAGGGTTGCGATCCTGTTACCGGTCAGTAAAAAAAGACAAAAAGGAAAAAAAAAAAAGATGTAACTTCTGAATGATTAACACTATATCTGGGTTTAACTGGGTCCATGAGATTGTGAGTCTGTAGGTAGAGGGAATGCAGAATCTACAGTTTGAATCTAATAGGTAATAATTGCTTAGGTCAATAGGAAATTTTTCCTATATTTTTAATTTAACTTCTTTTCTTTGTGTATAATATAGGTGACCAATGGATAATTATATGGAGAAATCTGAGAAATCAGGGGAGATGAAATATTATTACCCATAAGGTGAGAAAGGAAAGAGAAGGAAGTCTATGACGAAAACCCAAAGCGACAAGGTCATAGAGACAAGAAGTCTGTCTGACCTCAATGATAAGAGCAAAGACGACATTCCTCAGAGACCATGAGAAAGAACAAATGAAAAAGATGAAAAGGACAAGGAGCCAGAAATGTAACTCTGGGTTCATACCAGGGGAAATGATCTTGAGTTTCATCAGTTTATCTTTTCAAATGTAGCAAATTCACGGGCAAGTAGACTGGTAGAGATAAAAGAAATTCTCCTAAATTCCAAAGGTGGTAGAAGTTTAACAGAATTTTGAAAAAAGTGCTATGAATTCAGCTAAAAGCTTCAGCAAAAGAACCAACAGAATGTTTCTCCTTTACAGAAATGCTTATAAACTAAAAAGAAATTTGAAGTATATTCAAGTCAACATAAGTCCAGACTTAGTCGACAATCCCCAGATCCATAGGTTAGTTAACTTATCACATAACAAAGGTCAAATAATTGAAACATGGGCAGGGAAATAATGTCCTGTTAGAGTCTGAGGAAATGAAAAGTAAATAATCTTAGCATAGTTTCTTAAAATGTTAGCTCCAGTTGCAATATTTCAAAGTATATAAAATCTTAACTTAGCAGTAATTTTAGTTAACCAGAGTCTCCTACCATCCTAAGTTAAAACTTTTAGGTGAAAGGGATAACTTTCAAGCAAATAAGCTCACACAGTTTTATGTAAATAAAATTATATATTGCTCCTGATTTTAGCATGCATTTTGATGAAGCAACTCCTCCTTTATCTTGATATAGGTAACTCCGGATCGCTATGTTCGAAAACTCATCTCTCAGCTAATTATTTGAAATTCAGAGTATATTTTTCAATAGCATCAAGACAATAAAGGTTCGTTTGCATGTCAAGCTCACAAAAGACCAGGACAGATTTGATGTGCCATACGTTCATAATAAAAAGAAAAGTGCAGGGCTGTAGTACCAATAGTTAAAATAAATTGATTAAGTAAGGCAATGTTCACCATCTTTGAGTTATCACATTACCACATTTACCTAATTTGTGAT
>NW_007728949.1:156764-159059 GCF_000696425.1 Galeopterus variegatus
AATGGATCGCAACCCTCAGTGTCGCGCCCGTACCGGACCGGGACCGGCAACGGGAACGCAAACCTCAGTGTTGCGCCTGTACCGGACCGGGACCAGCAACGGGATCGCAACCCTCAGTGTCGCACCCGTACCTCGCTCAGCCAGTGAGCGGCCGGTCTGTATGTGGGATCCGAACCCTCGGCGGGAGCGCCGCTGCGCTACCAAGTGGCACACTGTAGCAGTGCGCCACCGGGCCGGCCCCCTGCTGTCTCTTTAATAAGCAAATATGCAGCATATTGGTCATATTTAGTATTTAGTATTTTAAAATTCTATGAAAACATATTTTGACACATTTTTTTTAAGAAGAATTACTGTTCATATATATAATTTACTCTATGGTAAATCCTTCATTAAGAATACAGCATTCAAATCACATTATTATTTCTGGGGTGTTTTCTGACACCAACAACCAATTCTTTAATTCTCCAGACACCAACTGAGTGTCCAACAATTCACTTCAGTTCTGACACTATCTGCCTAGAGTCAGTGCCAGATCCGACAAGTTAGAGGGGCTCAGTCCTGCAGGACTGCCCCTACTTCAGATGCCAGTCCCAAGTCCTGGGCCACTAGCACTTCTCATTTCACTGGCTATAAATCTGAGGTTCCTACAACCTCCTCCTCATGTTCAATAACTTGCTAAAATATCTTACAGAACTTAGGAAAATACTTTATTTACACTTCCTGGTTTATTATAAAGGATATAACTCAGGAACACCCAAATGAAAGAGATGCACAAGGCAAAGATGTGGGGGAGATGTTAAAAATTCAATGTCGGGATTCAGTGCAAGCCAGCTGTAGCGCACTACTGTTTGTGTGTGTGTGATCTATCTATGTATCTATGTATCTATCACCTATCTACCTATGTTTCCATCCACATGTATTAGTCTCCTTGTGTTGCTTATAACAGAATACCTGAAAGTGGGTAATTTACAAGAAAATCAAATTTATTTCTTACAGTTTTAGAGGATGGGAAGTCCAAAGTCCAGGAAATACATCTGGTTAGGGCCTTGTTCTGGGTGGTGACTCTCTATAGCAATGTAGGATAACATTTGGTGAGAATGGGCTGAGCAAAAGAGCTGATCTCCTCACTTGCTTTCCTTCAAAAGCCATCAGAACCACATCCATGACTGACAATTAAACCATCAATTGATTGATCCATTCACAAGGGTACAATCCTCACAATTCAATCACCTTTTTTTTTTTTTTTCCTTTTTTGTCTTTTTTTTTTTCGTGACCGGCAATGGATCGCAACCTTCAGTGTCGCACCCGTACCGGACCGGGACTGGCAACAGGATTGCAACCCTCGGTGTTGCGCCTGCACCTTGCTCAGCCAGTGAGCGGCCGGTCTGTATGTGGGATCCGAACCCTTGGCGGGAGTGCCACCGCACTCCCAAGTGGCGCACTGCAGCAGTGCACCACCGGGCTGGCCCTCAATCACCTTTTAAAGGCCCCACCTTTCAAATACCATGATAGGATTTCCCACCCTCTTAACTGTGTTACAATGGAGATCAAATTTCCAATACATCAAATTTTGGGGGACACATTTGACCCATAGCAGCACATATGTATTGGTTATACATACATTTGTGTGTGTGTGTGTGTGTGTGTGTGTGTGTGTGTATGTGTGTATAAAATCTTAAGTGCGTAGATGTGCTGACAAAATGGTAAGAAACTATCAGACTAAAATTTGAATGAAGGTTAGTTAAACATTGATGCTGCTTTTATCTTGAGGTCATTTGCTGAAGATGGTGACTTTGAGCTTTGAACTATGTGGCCTCCTGGGTTTGGGCAACAGCCGACTAAGCCTCAGGCTTACACAGATGGGGAGTCTAATAAGAGACCATCTCCCCATCAAGGGACTCCAAGAGCTACATCAGTGTTATCAGAAGTTATTCTACCCCCTCCTCCAGCCTCTGGAGACTGAATGGAAATTAGTCATCGAGCTAATCAAATCAAAGAGTAAAAACAACATTGCTTCAGAGAAATTTTAATCACTAGCTAGCTCTCAAATGTATTGGAAGCCGACAATGAGTGGTTCAAAACACTTTGTAAATCTAAAGTATCCCTATGAACTTGGTATAAGAAAAGGCAAATTATATCTGGAGGAGTGCACCTTCATCCCAGACTTCACAGTATACCCACAAGCAGTTCTGAAAGAAAAATGAGCATTTTACAATAAAAAACCCATTAAGTACAGAATGGCACCCTGCATGAGACCAGCAGAAGCAACATAAAGAAACAGGTCCCCAAAGACTT
>NW_007728949.1:159930-162904 GCF_000696425.1 Galeopterus variegatus
TCCCGGTCCGGTACGGGGGCAACACTGAGGGTTGCGATCTGTTGCCGGTCACGAAAAAAGATAAAAAGGAAAAAAAAAAAATCCAGGAAACAGAAAACAAGGAACTACCAAGCATATTTTAAAAAGAATCAAATAGAATTTATAAAATGAAAAAATATTATACTGTATATCATTGCTTCTCATAGTTTAACATGCATAGCAATTAGCTGAATGTGTTGTTAAACCACAGATTTGTGGGCCTGCTCCTAAAGATACTGATTTCATCAGTCTGAGGTCAGGCCTAAGAATTTAATTTCTAACAAGCTCCCAGATGATAACAGTGCTGTTGGTCTAAAGACCATGCTTTGAGTAATACTATTACAAATAACAACCTCAATGGATGGACTTGACAGCAGTTTAAATCAGCTAAAGAGAAAATTAATAAGCTAGAAGGTAGGTTAGAATAAATTATCCAGAATGCATCCGGGAAATATAAACAGATGGAAAATATGAAAAAGACATCAAGAATTATGAGGAATACATATGGAAGTTCCTCAAACAACTACAGATAGAACTGACATATTATCCAGCAATCCCACTGCTGGGTACATACCTAAATGAGCGGAAACCATCATGTTGAAGGGACACCTTCTCTCCCATGTTTATCACAGCTCTATTTACAATAGCCAAGAGTTGGAACCAACCTTGTCCTTTGTCAGATGACTGGATAAGGAAAATGTGGTATATTTACACAATGGAATACTAATCTGCCATAAAAAAGAATAAAAACTGCAATTGACAGCAACATGGATGACCTTGGAGAAAATTATGTCAAGTGAAATAAGCCAGGCACAGAAAGAGAAATACTGCATGTCTTCACTAACTAGTGGGAGCTGAAAAAGTAAAGAAAGAAAGAAAGAAAGAAAGATATAACAATCACAATAATTTGTTGAACTTTAAAAAGGAGAGAACAGAACTGAGGTTACCAGGGGTGAGAAACGGGGAGGGGGAGTGAGGTAAGGGAGGAACTGGTAAAGGGCTATGAAAAATGATTACATTGTATAATGTTGAATATACTAATTATCCTGATTTGAGCATCACATATTGCACACAGGTGTTGATAGTCAACTCTGTACCCCACGGATAAAAAAAATAAGAACTATGAGTAATACGCAAATACATTCTTATATAAGATGTAAAAAATTCTTGAAGAATAAAGTATGAAAAGAGAAAGAAAATGTAGCCGAGGCTATATTTGAAGAGAGTAAAGAGTTAGATTTTTTCAGATGTGATGAAGGATACAATTCACAGATTCGAAAAGTCAAATAAATCCCAAGTAGGATAAATTAAAAAAAAAAAAAGAAAAGAGGAAAGGGAATAAGTTTGGTCCCTCAGCCAGCAAAGTGACTGGCTGGTCACCTCGTTTTTGAGGGATGCAGCTGAGGAGAAACAAAGTGCAGCAGTCTGGGAATACTGCTCCTCAGAAGCTGGTCCAGAATTCCTTCAACCACAGCTTTGCACCAATAGAGACTTCAGGGATGTCAGAGGGCTGGAGTATTGCTTCTGCTCTGATTGGCAGGAAACAGGGAAAGAGCATATATGTTCCCTCATGTAGCTCTACAAATAGCTGGGGCTGGAGGCTGTGTCTTGCTTGTAAGAGGTGTTGTGAAAGATCATTCAGTCGACTCTAGATTCACACTTGAGATTGGGGGTAGAGTAACATTCATTTACTGTATGGGGAATGATCAGAGTTTAGTGTAGTCATAATTTAGGGGAGTTGCCTAGATAGTTTCCTCTTCCTGAATGTTTTCCCAAGTGTTAGGAACCATCTGGACTGGACAGAGTTGATTGGTATTGAAAGGCATTGAAGGAAAATCCATCTACCTCAAGTTTGCTGTGTGTTCAAAGGTTGTATCTTCTAAAGGAAGGTGATTTCCTTTATTTCATAGACATTTTCAATAGTGAGTATCAAAACAGAAAGGATTTTCTGTTAGCCCTCACTGGGTGGGAAAATTACATTAACAGAAAATTCCATTCTCTAAGGCAGTGCTGTTAACATAGATTTTTACTTTGATTTGCTTAAGTGTTTATCTGTCTACCATCAAAGGACTAGAAAATTGTGTTATAAATAAATGGAAGTAACTAAAAACTAGCAGAGAAAATTATCTCCTCACCCTCCATTAATTTCAGCAAATTAATTTTATGTCAGAATAAAATCTATTTTGGTGATCTTATGGGAAAATAAGAATATTACTTAGCTAGAATAATATAACTCATTGAAAGGCATCATTCATTCAGTCCTTTCTTAAATAATGATTTATTGATTATCAGAGACTTACTATTTGCTAGATATTTACAAGTGCTGGGGATATAAAGGCAACTATTTTCAGGCATTGGTCAGCAGTCAGTTCGACCCATCTGAGATGGGTCTTACAGGGTAAATGGAAATTTGCAAGGCTGTGGAGGGGAATAAGGGCTGTCCTGCTGATAAACAGAAGAATGTGTTAAGCCATGATGGCTACAGTCCTGGGGACAAGGAAAACCAGAGATGAGCCTCATGATTGTCCCATTCTCTGCTTGGAGACAAATTCCTGATCATGGTGCAGAGAGTTGGAGTCTGAGCAGAGCCCGGGGGCCTCACTGAGCTGAGGAGACTAAGATCAAAGTTTGGGTTTGGAAATTTGCAGGATGGGGCATAAGAGAGTGGGAACTGTGAAGAGCGGGGGCCCCAGAAGTCTCTGTGTGGGTTCCCTTGTAGGTTTGTGACTGAGGACTGGTTTGTATATAGGCAGGGTGGAACCACCTCAGGATCAATAGAGAGTGAAATACACTAGAGATGAGTACCTGTGGGAAGGAGCAGTGCTTAGGAACATTAGAATTCTGGCCCTGCCAGAGTGCCCAGATCCCTTAACACCCTGCCAACACCCTTGCATCCAGCCGAGAGACTGAAAAGTTATACTTTACGAGAAAGGGCAATAACCTAAAGTAAGGCCTA
>NW_007728949.1:164081-172713 GCF_000696425.1 Galeopterus variegatus
CCCCTTCAGGTTGTTGTAAGGATTAAACGGAGTCATCCAGGAATAGTACTTGACTCATGACAAGCGCTCAGTAATGTTAGTTATCATCTTAGTGAAATTGCTTAGTGTATTTTGGAAGAAGCTATGTACATCAGTATAGCTGCAGTACACATAAAGGAAAAAAGACTTAAAGCTTTGTATGGGGACAACGCTAAATGAAATAGAAGATAGGAAAGTTCCTAGCAGCGCTGGTGCTCAATCAGCTCAGGGCAGATCCGCTTTTGCGCGTTCAATCTGGAGAGGCAAAACAAGAACAAAAAATGAATCAAGTGCACTGTGTGAGGCCTACAGGAACGACAACAGGCAGAGAACAGCTATCCTTTCCCCAGCATGGTAATGTCAATTCTTCTCCATGTGAAAGGCTAATAGACAATATCAGGGTCACGATCCAAACAGCTTAGAGTTCGAAGAGAGGTAGTTGCAAATAACGGCTGCAGATGAGAAATAAGGTCAACACAGAGCCAACTTGCCAATTAGCTCAATATAAACCAGATAAAATGTACCCTCGAGGATATAAACTGAATGCTTTCTTAAGAAATATAAGTATGANCCAGATAAAATGTACCCTCGAGGATATAAACTGAATGCTTTCTTAAGAAATATAAGTATGAGCAAGAAAGTAATGACTGATAAGAATTGAAGTGTAAGTACTATCAAATTTTCCTAGTGGGTAAACTAGCAATGCATCCTCCTTTCTCCTAGAAAAAGTTTTTGGGTAATTTCCTAAAATGTCACTTAGGTGTTAATATTTTTATTTTTATTTATTTTCTTTAATTCCTAGGCCAAAGAACCTTACTTACAGTAATGTAACATTCAGTTACAAGGGCTTCTATTCCAAACATATACCCAACTTCCTCCATCCATCAAACCTTGATTGAATGCCAGGGCACTGCATCATGTCCTGAAACATTTGAAATTTGTCAAACAGGAGAGAAAATGAATCCTTGAGATATGAGAGGAGTGCCAACCTCTGTCCTTAAAGAACTTCTGGTCTTTAGTTAACAACCTACAAGTATAAGGTACAAATAAACCAGCTCAATGGATGGCTAATAGTTAATATACTTCAAAATACATGAACACCTCAGATAAAAACAGCTGAATTTATTATGTTATCAGGAAATAATTACCTTGAAGACAAAACTATTTTGGTGTTTTTATTCATGTTGAACAATGGCCAGCTCTTTACTGATAATAACCATTATTTACATACAAAGGTACTTCAAAAAGTTTGTGGAAAAATAGAATTAAAAGATAACACAAATCTCTCCACGGACTTTTTGAAGTACCCTCACATATATATTATAATATACAACCATTATATCTATAATAGCCATTTTATATATTTATATGAGCAAATATGAGAGGAATTCCTAGGTTACATATTTATCAGCCTAACACATATATGCTAAGAACAGGTAAATAGCAAAATCTTAGTCTCTGAAGGCAGGAGAGTTCTTTGATATGGCTGCACAGGAAGTATCATAGAATCAATGACTTTTGCACAGTGGGAAAACAATTTCAGCTCAAATTCAGCTTGGAAGGTTTTCTCTATCCATCAAAAAGCCAGGACTGGTTGTAAAGCCCTTTCCATGGCCACAATACTCTAAGACAGACAGTGAGAAGTGTGACACAGAAGGAAAGAGATGTAGCTATAAAGTGCTTGGGTAGAATTCAAAACCATGTCAGATTTACTTGGACCCCATACTCTGTGCTTCTCTCTGAGGCAAAGATTATGGGCTTTGGACTAAGAAAGGTAAGAGGTTGAATCCTTGCCCTTCAACAAATTTCCTAATCACTCTGCCTTTATTCCCTTCACCTTTAAAATTCCAGTCCTTAAGCATGTAGTCATACTTAATAAATATTTATTGAATGCCTGAATAACTAGAATGAGTAACAGCTAATTGTGAAGCTGTGAAGATAAAAAGAAATACTATTTCTTTTATATTTGTATAATGCTTTGCACATAGCAGGTGCCAAATAATTGCTCCTTTCTATTCTCATTCCTTAGGGAAGTTAGCTATACTTTATACTCCTTTTGATTAAACATAGTAGCTAGCATAGTACTAGAACAATAAAATGCATCTTTATTGGTTATTTAATAGTACTTATTCTACGTAACAATAATGGGAACATAGGGACTTATGTTAAGCTGACTTATGTCAAGTATATCATAATAATCGAGACAAACAGTGTTTAAGGCACGGACTGTAAACTAAAGGCCTGCAGGCCGTATCTGTAGATGCATTTGATATGGCCATGTACAGTGCTTAAAAAAAAAAAACTGGTACATATTGGAATGTCTTTAGAAGGGCATATGAATTCTGGTTCTACCATAGCCCCTACCATATCCTACTATTTTATGGGCTGTTCGGTTTATGATTTCTGTCAACATTCTGACTGCTGTAGGCACTTAAGAGCAAATCTTTAGTTTAGACTAAGGTAAAATTGTTAAGAATTGCACTGGAGAAATTGGGGTATCTCTTCTGAATGAAGCTTTAATGATAAGTGAAAGCTGAGAACTCAGGGATTGCTGAATACATTTAGGTGTATTCTTAACTCATACAACATATTAGTTCATTGAAAATCCATTTATTTTAGAGAGACCAAGGAAATTGTAGTGTAAGTCCTTTGGCAGGTAGGATAAATCTAATTTGATAATTTTTAGACAAATTGATTCAGGATTACTTGTAAAATTAAATATATGGAGATAAACAGATAATATTAACTTCAGAAAATACATATGAGTACTAAAAAATTAAGGTTCCAATTTGACCAAAAGATGAATTGAGAATAATAATAATGATGATGAAAAAATATATTTTGATCATGTCAGTACATCAGAAAGTAGCCTATCCCAAGTTCAAAAGAAATGTTAGTAATAATTGAGTTATTAAATTGCTTAGCCAGAAATATGCATTTATTAACTATAATAGGAAATGAAAATGCAGATTTTAATTTTATCAAAATAAACTTCTACTTATATATATAGTCAACTGAATGTGGTTCGCTGTCTCCAGCCTTAAACTTACTGCTTAACTTGGAGTAAAACATCATGGTTTCCCTTTAATTTTAGTAAAGTCACATTGTATTTTACAAACATGGATCAGGTTTCTTTGCTTTCATTTAATACCTATATTTAATTTTAGTAGAAAATTCTGTGATTCAATATGAAAAGCAGGTTTCGTATTTCAGGCTAAATAAATCAATATCATAAACTTTATTCCTTTTTCCTAATTTAGAGTTAGGGCAAGAATCTTTATTTTGTTCACAGGTGTACTCAAAATACCTAAAGTAGTTTCTGGAACATGGTAGATACTCAACATATTTATCAAATCAATGAAACTGCATCATTCCTTTGACGCAAAGAGTAGGGTTTCCCAAATCACAGCAAAATGAGAAAAATAACAGCCCATTCATTGAAAAAACTGTTTTTATTCTGTAATTATGTACTTTTTTTCTTATTAAATTTGGTGATAGAATATGGTAAGATTGTTTGTTAGCTGAATGATTTTATTTGAAAGACAAAATTTGGCCACCATGTATGCATATAATTTGGTAGGGAAATTTCATTGGTTTATTAAATCACAAAGTTTGAACACCCCTGCTATAGAGCAAAGAATGAAATGTGCTGTCCTTTTTTCTCTGCACCATTGTTCTTGACCTGTTATTTCTTTGAACAACACTTACTATCAGCTTTTAAATTTGTTCCCACCTATAACCCCATGTGGTCTTAGAGTCTATTCTATGGTGTTGAAATATCCTCTTGGATAAAACATTTTTTATTTCTACTGAAGAATTTGTGTATTTTCCATTAGCTGACACATTATGTGAAAAAGGGTGACCTGGCATGTGTGAGAGTTGCTGAGTTCTTAAAAGTTTTTTGCATGCTGTAAGTACAGAATAAAAATTTGTTTATTGAATGACTGAATGGATGTATCAAAGGGATGGACTGAACAAAGTCAGGGAGTGATGGCTAAGATGGAGACTGGCTTGTTTGGTGCTCTTAAAACAAATTTGTTCTTATTGTTTTAGTGCCTCAAGCACCCCTCTACAGTTAGAAATGGCATTATTTCCATATTGTACTTGTGGAAACAGAGGCACCTAAATATAACTCAAGAATATGAACAGTTAAGAAACTAATCCACAATCTGAATAGTATCATCTAAGCCTGCAATCCAAATTTTCTTACTGCCCATCTAGTCAAACGTTGGGCCTTGGTGTCAACCCAACATGAATGGGCTGGAAGTCAAGCAGAGAGCCACAGGAAGCTACAGAAGGGATACGAGGAAAAGCCCCTGTGGCTTCCGTGACAGAACAGGTCACTTTAGAGGCAGAGGTTCGGAAAACTAAAACAAGCACAAAAAGAGCTTCTTAGTTCTGGAAGGAAGGAAGCTGTGATGAGAAGAAGATACTGTTTAGTTCTGAGAAGGTGCCCTTCAACATACCGTTAGCATCTTTCCCATGATCAGAGTTTATCATGCATTTCTTGTCACAGCTGGCACATGGGACAGAGACTATTCTCATGTCTTCCACTTTTATTTAGAAATGAAGATCTTCCATAAATGTCTGTAATTATTACTCATTCAAGGTTTTTAGAGTCATAAAGATGGAAGGCATGCCAACTATTTATTAGGACAGGGGTAGAGGCTTTACCTTTGTATTCAGGCTGCAGTATGTGTTAAGCCACGCTGGGATCTGAGGTCAGGATAACAAACAGTTATCAGTTTATGATGACAATTTCTGATTGTTGGTGATGGCCACCAGGAGGGTGAATTGAGAGAAATGCTGTGGCCATTTCTGGGCTCAGTGAGAAAAAGGCTGTGAGATTTGTTGTTGGAGGCAGAGGAATACATACGCACTGTATTTGCCATCTCTGGCCTAGGCCTTAGGCCAGTGATGCAAAAGAAATTCTTCTAGCTCACAGGTAAGGAGGCCCACCTTTCCAGGGCCAGGAGCACCAGAGCTCTGGTCAATATTCACCTGTCTTTGCCTGAGCATTCCTTGTTTCCCTGCAGAATGTGCAATAGCAATAAGATCTTCCCACTGAACCACAACTAATAAAAGAGGTAATCACCTAATTTGTTTTATTTTATTATTAAATAAATATGACATAAATAAATAAATAATGACATTACCATTATTATACCCAGCAATATATTTGCTTTAAAATAAAAGCACCTGAATATTTTTTGGATTTCTGAAATATTTACAATTTAATCTCTGGTACTTAATAATATGTTGCTCTATTTTTTTTTTTATTTAAGGTGTCCATGAATTTATTTGTGGCTTTCTGAAGATTGTAGCTACCTGAGAGCCAGAACTGAGCCTTTTACTTTTCCTGTATCCTCTGTAAGAGTTCAATAAATAGTGCTGGACTGAACCGCTTCTAAGGGACCGTGGAATCTCAGGTCTTAAAGACTTCATATGTAGCTGCAAGAAAAAAAAAGGCCAGAGTGTTCTTGGCATCACTGAGAAGGGTATTAGAATGAAAATAGAAAGTATAATGTTACCCTTGAAGAAGAACATGTTCTGGTCTCTACACTTTCAGAAAGCTATAACTGACCTGGAAAGGGGCCAGGGATGGGCAGGTTTTTGGTTGATAAAGATGTTGGAATAGCTTCCCAATGAGTACAAACTAAAATGACTAGTATTGTGGCCTTATTTAGAGGCCTTTGCTACCAAAGACACATCTATAATAGGGCACAAAGAAGGAAGATTCTGATAAATGGAATATGAAGGATCCAAGGGGATGGCCTTTATTAGATGGGTTCCTGAGAGGGTCCATTTGTCTGGCTGGCAAAAGACCCTTGGATCTGGTTGGCACATGTAGCTTTATCCACAGATATAGTATCAGTGATCTTGAATGAATGAGGAGGTCACTCCTGCCTTTAAAGACTCGGGCCTGCAGTAATAAACTGTGGTCTCAAAAGAGCTAGGTTGCCTTCAGATAATTAAGTCTCCTTTCCTTCATATATTGCTAGAGCAACTACCTGCCTTTAGAATTTCCCACTCAGATTTTACCTTCCAATCTGCCCAGGTTACTAAACCAGGCTTAGTTCAGAAGCTTACCTGGATCTAGACTCACTGTCTCCTCATCTGTTATTCCTACTGTAAGTAGGACCTGTATCAGTCATACCCAAGTCAATGTTAGTTATCATTTTTGATCTCAGGATAGTTCAGAAGCTTACCTGGATCTAGACTCACTGTCTCCTCATCTGTTATTCCTACTGTAAGTGGGACCTGTGTCAGTCATACCCAAGTCAATGTTAGTTATCATTTTTGATCTCAGGATGTCAACCACGTCTTTCCTATGACATTGCCTCAGCCTCATCTGCTTTGGTCCATCAGCGTCTTTGGTCTCCCAGCTTTGCCTTCACACCTGAGACAGAAAAATTAGCCATCTTCTCTCTGCAAACAGAAAGGGAAAGTGTATGATGGATGACTCTACAAAAATGTGATTCATTCACCAAATTTCTAAACTGGGAGAGGAAAAAATTCTGCCCCCTTCACAGCAGGTAACAGACCTAGGAAATGGTATTATCCCAGAGTTGTATAGAATAGAAATAAAGAAAACCCCCCAAAAGCTTGAATTTAGTTAAGAAATGATTGACCCATTATTTACTAAAGGAAATTTATTGTTATTCAGTATTTAGAACATCTGAAGATGATATTAAAAGGTGGCCAGGCCTGTTCACTAAATTCAACTGTTGGCATTAGATTATTGGGCTGAATAAACAATTGCTGTAAATGAGGCATTAGTTGTTGTTTATATCCTCATTACATTCCTAAATGTAGTGTGGTTTTTGAGGTCTTTTTCATATTTTCATCACACTATTCTAATAGAAAAAAGAATAGCTTTACACCTTCATGGCTCCACCATAATACTAATAATGCATATTTACTGAATGCATATTATAAGCTCAATGCTTGATACAGATTTTCTGAATTAATCCTCAGAACAATCCTATGTGATTGATACTATTATTATATGCATTTTGCAGAGGAGGAAACGGAGGCACACAGAAGCTAAGTAACTTGCCCAAGTTCCTATGGCAGAAAATGGCACATCAGGAGGTGAACTCCGCCCCTGATTACAGAACCTACACATTCTGCCACTTCATGATACTGTCGTTGGAGTCTGCAGGCCACACTCCTGATTGTGTGCCTGCTTTGGAAAGTTCACTCCAGGAAAGGCAGATGTTTCTATCTTCTCTCCAGGCCTTAAAATTCCAGGACTGCATTGTTGTCAATATCTAAACCTGTCTCCTGATGAGATTATTTCTACTGTAACCAGAAACCCAGAAAGTTAAGTTAATAAATCCTCTACTCATGCCCAGGAACTTAGTAGACTGAATGTGAAGGAGGCCAAAGCAGATTTAAAGTGATTGAAATGATGAAAGGTGAAATGTGAGTGAGATGAATGAATTACAAAGCATGTATGAATGGTATTACACAAGTGAAGCAAATCCAATACCAATTCAATTTCTGACCACGTGTGGAGGGAAAACGAGGGCAAGGGAACAGAGGAGTCAAGGGTAATGAACAGCTTTATTACTTTTTTCATTGTTCTCCTACATATGGGTTTCTGCTATTTATTAACATGCAGAGGTTAAAGTTTGTGTAAGATGCCGATCATAACATTATGGAAGGCTAAGTGATATTCTGCAGTGGAGAATGCAGTTCAAAGTCAGATTATAACAAAATACCATCTTCTTTTCAGTATTGTCAAATGCTGAGGATATTTTAGAAATTAAAAATAAAGACTTTTAAACAAACAGGCTGTGTCCTATTGGGTGAGTCAATGGTACCTCGTCTGTAGGGAGTTGCTTCCAGGTTATGCAGGGGGGATGGTGCAGAGTTTCATACTAAGCCTTCTTTGTTATTGAGCAATATAGAGAGACTTAGCCATCTAAGCAAATAATTCTCAAATGACACCATCCTCCTTTTAAACTTAGATGGGCCTGGGTTTGAGTCTTGGTGCTGCATTTACAAGGTATACAGTGGGCCAGTTGTTTAGCTTCCTGACCACTACCTCCCTTACTGTAAGATGAGGATGATTTCTACCTTGGAGGGCTATAAAGAATATAGTATCTGGGAAGGGATCAAAAAATTCTGCCCCCTTCACAGCAGGTAACAGACCTAGGAAATGGTATTATCCCAGAGTTGCATAGGATAGAAATAAAGAAAACCCCCCAAAAGCTTGAATTTAGTTAAGAAAGGATTGACCCATTATTTACTAAAGGAAATTTATTGTTATTCAGTATTTAGAACATCTGAAGATGATATTAAAAGGTGGCCAGGCCTGTTCACTAAATTCAACTGTTGGCATTAGATTATTGGGCTGAATAAACAATTGCTGTAAATGAGGCATTAGTTGTTGTTTATATCCTCATTACATTCCTAAATGTAGTGTGGTTTTTGAGGTCTTTTTCATATTTTCATCATCCTATTCTAATAGAAAAAAGAATAGCTTTACACCTTCATGGCTCCACCATAATACTAATAATGCATATTTATTGAATGCATATTATGAGCTCAATGCTTGATACAGATTTTCTGAATTAATCCTCAGAACAATCCTATGTGATTGATA
>NW_007728949.1:172825-173499 GCF_000696425.1 Galeopterus variegatus
GGTAGAGCCCCCCGTAAACACTAGGTCTCCCGTGTATTACACTAAATATAATTATGTAAAGTGTACAATACTGTGCCAAGCACGTAGAGGAGCTTAATACATGTTGATTGAATGAGTTTAATAAATGAAGGACTAGAAGCTGTCCTCAGGCAATAAATCTGCTTCTTAGTTGTAGCTTTCTGTTTCCATTTTTTTTAATGTGACTCTAATAGTGGCCACTGCACCTGTGCTGTTGTTGGTAAGGGAGTCGGGGTAAGGCATGGCCAAGTTGTTCAGGAGATTTTTGATGAATACAGCCAACTTGAAATAGTTCTTAAATTTTACCTATACTTTAAATGTATAAGTCGCTATTTTTTTGAAGTATTTATAGAAGCAGACTTGGGTGCAGATGCCCTATCAATCTTTCAGGTTAGGAGTTGAATCAAGATAATTGTAAATGGGTGATATTGTCAGTATGCTAAAAACATCAATATTTATAGATTCTACTTATTAAACATTAAGACTATTTTCCCCTTACACACACTCACACACATGCGCAGGCACAATAATCTCTCTCTTACATATTTCTTCAAAGACTTCTCTTTTTTGTTCACTTTCCTACTTTTGATAGAGACAGAAGTACAGAGAATTAGTGCCAAGGTAATGTTACAGGGAGCACGGTGGACTGCTGTGCA
>NW_007728949.1:174760-178692 GCF_000696425.1 Galeopterus variegatus
GAACCTAGTAAGGTGGTAGGGGAGACTAAAAATGAAGGCTGGGAATTGAAAACTAGGCACAGCCCCGAGAGCGAGGGAGTGGGTGGGGCATCTGCCTCCAAGAGAGTCATGTAGGGCATGTCAGGAGTTCAGCAAGAAGTAACACATCCCATGTTGCACAAGGTATGGATAGCCAATGCTATACTCTACAGATATATACAATCAACTATGTTTTGATAAAACAAACAAACAAGCAAACAAAGAAACTGTTTTTTTTTTTAAAAAAGAGGCAAGAGATGGGATAGGTGGGGGTGTGAGAGTAGACAGTGGATAGAGACAGCATAGTAGAAAGGAGGTAGTGGATGGGTGTCTGTCTGTAAGGCCTGTCTGCACATGATTAGCAGCAAGGTTTCTGAGAGGGAAAAGGGATTGAGAAAAGTGACATAGATAAGAACTAGAACTTCAAGCTGGAGGCTTGATTTCAGATGTGGAATGGATGTGGTTTTGGAATAAATAGCATGAGGCTGAGGCTGTCCAGTTAGCTTGGTTGGTTAGAGTGCAGCCTTGTAACACCAAGGTCAAGGGTTTGGATCCCCATATTGTCCAGCTGCCAAAAAAAGTAAAATATACTAATAAATAGAATAAGTGGTGCTGTGGATTGATTGAATTATGTCCCCCAAAGTCCATATATTAGAAATTAATTCCCACTGTAACTGTTGAGGGTAGGAAATCCTATTATGCTAAGTGAAAGGTGGGGCCTTGAAGACGTTATTAAGTTGATGGTTTAATGGTGGTCAGGAGCATGGTTTGGAAGGCTTTAAAAGGGAGCATGCGAGAGTCTCTCTCTGTCTCTCTCCTCTGCCACTTTCTGCCACGTGAGACCCCTGCATTGCTGTGAAGCCACCACCAAAGAAGAGCCTCTCCAGATGTGTTCCCTGGACTTTGGACTTCCTAGCCTTAGAAACTGTAAGTAATAAATTTCATTTTCTTTATAAAATACCCAGTTCCATGTATTTTCTTATAATCAACAGAAATGGACTAATACGAGTGGCATGTGGCTTGAGGCCCAGTTACTTGGGTTATTGCACTAGGGCTTTCTAACTCGCTCACTTTCATTCGACAGTAAGAGCCGGCTTAGCCCCAAAGCCTAAGACAGGGAGGAGCCTGTGAGTCCGTGAAGGGACTAGAACTAGCCAGAACTCTGGCTAGAATTCAACTGTGAGCAAGTGATTAGGAACGCTAATATGTCAAGACTGCAGGATAGCACCGGAGGCCAGTGCTCTGTCTTTTCGGTGAGAAGAGAACACCCAGAACCTTGTCCACACTCCGTTTGTAGTGATGGTGAGAGCCCAAGGTGGAGGGCCTGAAGGAACCATCTCAGTCTGTTCCTAAGGTAGAGTCCTTTCTGACAATGACTCAGAAGACCTGGGCCCTTTGAAAAGCAATAGATGTTCTGAGCACTTTATAGCTGACCCCCACCTAGTCTTTAGGCTGTCATTTAGACCTATCTGGGTGTGTTTGTGGAAGTGATGAGATGGGCCTGCCACATACCTCTTTGCAAGAGGGACCTATGAGCTTCTTGGGAAAGAACATATTCAAAATGAAGAGGAGCGGTTGACTCAATAAGGGAATCTGAATATGTCAGCAGGGTCAGGGCAGGGAAGAGAGGATACACTATAGTGACTGTCATTGAGACTTTATCTTGGGTGTTAGCACTGGCCCAAGTCCCACTGGAAGCATGTGTGAGTCCCATGGAAAGCAGCAGCGTTTTTAAATAAGTCCTTAAAAATGGTTCCACCAAATATTCTGGC
The DNA here is from genome assembly GCF_000696425.1 of Galeopterus variegatus. Lineage (NCBI taxonomy): Eukaryota > Metazoa > Chordata > Mammalia > Dermoptera > Cynocephalidae > Galeopterus > Galeopterus variegatus. The sequence continues at coordinate 176,551 of NW_007728949.1, forward strand.
CACAAATAACACTGTGTACACTCCCATTGGAGGAAGATGCTAACAAGGAGATTCCTCCCCACCTTGCAGTAGACACCACTGGTGCAGCGTTGCACACCAGAACCACACTGGGTGGGAGGCAGCAGTGCTTGGTGGCAGATCTGGTATCTGGCAGGAGATGGCACCTACTCAAGGTGAAGGCTTAGTACAAACTTGTGTTCCATTTTTCAGCCAAAACATGAAACACCTGTGCTTTTCCCATAATCAGTTAAGTGTAGTCAGTGTCTCCTTGTTACCTGTGAAAAGACTTGAGCTGCTCTGACAGCATTAGGTGTCATCTCAAAATTTAGTGTCCTTAGGTTCTTTGACCATAGGATACTATTTCCAAGAAGCCAGTCTGGCTTGTGACATTCTTTATCTCTTGGGAAATAGATAAACTAATCCATTTTATTTAACCTACAGAGACAGATACACATGAGTGCACACACACTTGCACACATTTACGCACACATATGTAGACAAAGAAAAACAAATATGCAGAAAGAGAACTTAGTATGTTGGAATTGATGGTCATGAAATTCATTATTGTTAGGTCCCATTCATCTCACTGATGGACTCTTTATTTAAAAAGAGATTCTGCAGGACCACAGATGGAAAGAAAAAGGTAGAAAGTGAAACAATTGTTTCTTGTCCCACTTTTAAGACTATGCATGATATCAAGTGGCTTGTTAAAAGGCTCATGTCAGAAAAATGTGCTTGCTTTATAAGAAAATCGCTGCATATGAGGCACATTAATTTTTTCTTTCTGCAATCCTTTTCTGGAATAGAGTTTAGATCAAGAAAACAGCCAAAAAAGGAATAGTAATGTACTGTTAGGCAATTATATTATAAAATGTTACCCCCATATATAGGGTCTCTTTGGCAGGCACTTGCAGTCCCGTGTTTTTCATTGTAAGTGCCTTACATCAGTACTGACATCTTCCAGATGTTAGTAGCTTTGATTTTTTCCCCTGTGTTGCAAATGAGTTGGCATGGAAACCACTCTTTGCTGGCAACATGACATATGATTCAAGGCAAAATGCATTTTAACACAGATGAATAGTTCAGGAATCTGCCTTTAACAAAAGTCATTTTGAGAGCTGTTTTGAATCTGTTGGTGTTTTGTGACAACTTTTTCAAGTTAGATGGAAAAAATCAAAGCATTCTGTGTTATGCAATGTAGCTATTGCTTAAACGTGATTTGGCTCTCACACTGAATAAAATCTTCAAGTTTAGAAATGGACTTTAGGTATAAGGAACCTAAACGAAAAACCTTGCTCAGTGGAAATTACCTACTTGTTTTAAAGAATGGGTCCTCTAAACCAAATCACATATAATATGGATATATATGGACTGGCAGTCTGCTTTTCAGACTAAGAGCTAGTGCTGTAATTATATTAGATGATTTGGATTTTTTTTCTCTTAAGAGCACTGTGGAGAAATGGGGAAAGATGTGTTCTCTTCACTTTGCCTTGCTAGCTACCATTTTACCCACCCGACAATCTCTGCACCAGGAAGGCTGGGAGCACAGGATGTTCTAGATACCCTGATGCGGTTCCTTCTGCTTGCCCCAGATATTGGGAATTCAAGCACTCGTCTACTTCCTGTTCTCCTCTCCTTCTGAGCACAGGAAGAGCTGCACTTTGGGCCCCTCACAGGAAAGAGGGCTGTGTGACCAGTTCTTGGCAGTGGGCTGTGAGTGAAATGACTCCTGCCACTTCCAGGCCCACTGTGCAAAACCCGCCAGTGCCTTCTTTTTCTCCCTCCTGGCGATGAGAGGGCACCAGTTCCAGACAGTGCAGCTGTAAACTGTGCAGCCTCCATTAGCTTGGGTCCTAGAGACTGTGTCGAGTGGACTCTTCAAAAGAGACATGTCGCTAAGTCTCAGAAATAAACTTTTTTGTGTGTTTGTTATGGTGCAGCTATTTTGAAATTGTTCATTATCACAGTGTAACTCAGAGAATGTCTGAGCCATCACATACTTTAGAGATCACCCAGTTCAGCCCCTCTGATGTAGAAAGTCAAGCCCTGAGAAGTAAGAGACTTGCCCAATTACCACACAGCAAGTTTATCTATAAACCAGGGTCTATGTTTCTGTGTGAGAGAATTCAAGACTAGTCCTTC
>NW_007728949.1:178827-179893 GCF_000696425.1 Galeopterus variegatus
AAAAAAAAAAAAAAAAAAAAAAAAAAAAAAAAAGGTATGAGTTGAAAGAGAAGTTTTTGTAGACTAAAGCACACTTATCTGTATTTTGACTACCTCAGGGATTTTCTTGTTACTGGTAAATTTGAAATGAAAATAGAATTAAGTAAATGTAAAATTTAGAAATACTGAAGTAGAACTGGCAGGACCTTGTTCACGTAAGGAGAATACAGCACAGAGGTTAAGAATGTCACTGCTGAAGTCAGACTTCCTGGGTTTCTCTCACCCAGTTTCTCTTTTCATCGTCTTCATTTCAGAGTCCCACTACCCTGTCTTTAACAACCACCTATGTGCTCATGGGGGCCAAATTTATCCCTAGCCCTTACCTCGTTCCTAAACTTGAGTGGACATATCCAGCTGAATTTTCCACATACACATCAAAATGAGCATGTTGACAGCCAACCCATTATCTTCTTCCCAAAGCTGCTTCTACTCTACTGTCCCTCACTTTCATTAAGGGCATCACAGTCCAGCCTGTCCTCAAGTCAGAAACTTGATGGACTTCTCCCATTCCCACATCTTCCATAACCAGTGATGGGCTTGGGGCCCTGTTCATTCCTCCCCATCACCTCCTCTGATGAGGAGTCCTACTTTTTTTCTCAGTAGCCTCTAGCTGATCTTCTTGCTGGAGTTATTTTTCTAAAACACAAATTTCATATCAGTCNTTCAGCCCCTCTGATGTAGAAAGTCAAGCCCTGAGAAGTAAGAGACTTGCCCAATTACCACATAGCAAGTTTATCTATAAACCAGGGTCTATGTTTCTGTGTGAGAGAATTCAAGACTAGTCCTTAGACTTTTCCCTCATGGTAGTATGAGGACATGTGATTTGCATGTGCCAGCCTAACCTCATCATTTGCAAGTCTTGGTTCTTATAATGAAGGATATCACTTCACACCTTCTGGCATCCCCCTATCAACAAGATGCCTACGCAGAAAGGACTGGATAAAAAGGTATGAGTTGGGGGCCGGCCCGGCCCGGTGGCGCACTGCTACAGTGCGCCGCTTGGGAAGCACGGCGGCACTCCCGCCGA
>NW_007728949.1:181241-182524 GCF_000696425.1 Galeopterus variegatus
TAGCCTCTAGCTGATCTTCTTGCTGGAGTTATTTTTCTAAAACACAAATTTCATATCAGTCCCCTAATTAGAAAAAGTCAATGGCTCCTTAAAGCCTATAGTTGCAGTATAAGCTCCTTAGCATGTCACATAAGGTTTTAAAATATTGACCACAGTTTACCTTTCTAGCCTCAATTTTGGAAACTCAGACTGGCTCCCAATTAACCAGTGTATACATCTTCAACTCCGCTAATGTATATAGACTTGGTTGCACATGCCCTATCTGCAACCTAAAATTGTCATTTGTAAATTTTGACATTTTGAGCTGTACTTATGTGGCAATTGCCCACAGATTCCTCTTTGTCTACCTAGATGTTCTCCAATCACCATTCACGATAGTTTTTCAAAATGTTCTTCTTGAAGAGATCTTCTTCAACATCCCTAGGCAGAGTAAGCCTCTCCTTTCTATATACACCTCCACATCACAGCTAATATCACTTAAAATTTATATTTTAATTCCTTGTCTATATCTCTACTATTACTAGATTATGGATTCCCCAGGACAGAAGTTGTATCAGATTCATCTGTATCTCCAGGGTTTTGGTCAGGGCTTGGTGCATAGTTGAATGAAGAGATGATTAAAACATGAACACAATGGGTATGCTTATTTTTCTCCTATTGCAGTGCAATTTGAGTCAATTTGCTAAGTATTTTCCAAATGCAAAGAGCAATTTTCTATGCCAAAAAGAAGACACTGCTCTTTCTTCCAAGAATTAATTATTTTATCTCACTTATATATACATTTTGAATGAAGACTTCTAGACAGCATGTTGTTTCTTTAATAACATAGCAAATTGGTATCATATACCTGGCCTTATTTACAAAGTCAGCTTGGACTAAACAACTATCATAATGTAGTTATTACTGTTATATACGATGGCATTTAAAACACATTAAACTATGGCCACAGTCTCAATAAACCATACCTATAAACATGTATTTCATATACTATATATAATCTCTGAACCTTTAAACAGCCATCTCAGGCAGGAAGGCATAAGATAGCCACAGCATCAGAATTTGGAATCAAAATACATGCTATGACATCTCTTCTGGCACTTCCTAGCCATTATCACCATGGGAAAATTATTCAACCTTTCTTAGACTCAGTTTTATCATTTGGAGTTAATAACAGTTTTTTTAAGGATTAAGTGAGGTCGTATATTACAAAAGATTTATAAAAGTTTTTTTTTTTTTTTTTGTCTTTTGTCTTTTTCCGTGTCCGGCAACAGATCGCAACCCTC
>NW_007728949.1:183220-196774 GCF_000696425.1 Galeopterus variegatus
GGGAGCGCCACCGCGCTTCCCAAGCGGCGCACTTATCCAGTGCGCCACCGGGCCGGCCTAAAAGTTTTTTATATGTAATAAATGCTCAATAAATTTTGGCTATTGTTTCACAAATGAAGAAATGAAGATTAGAAAAGTTAATTAGCTCCCCAAATGTCACACATCCAGATACAACCTCAGGTCAGACTATGTCAGAGTCCTAGCTCTTGTCACTACAATGCCTCCCTGCATATATCGAGGCAGGCTGGCTCAAGGCTCTAAAACCTCACGTGGATTATCCAGACCGTAGCCCAGTCAGTCTCAAACTGCCTATGCGCATTTTACCTATTGCTGCCTCCATTTTATCATATGCAAAATAAAAAACCCAAATGTTCATTAGCCTATTACCAGTATTTAGAAAAATTCTACGGTCAGGTTCAGTAAATAGAAAGGCAGCATATGTAGAGGAAAGACTTTGGTATTTGACTTTGAACCTCAGTTTCCTCATCTATAAAATGGTCATAATATCCACAGGCAGAATTGTTGTGAGGACTTGGCACACAGTAGGTGCACTGTAAACAACGGCCATGATCATCATTCCTGTCATTAGTGCCAGTAAGTCTAGAACAGCTCTCTGTAGGTTCACTTGTACTCATAGGGAAAAGAGGAGCTTGCCATGTGCCGGAGGGCCACGACTCAGTGAGCTACTGCTTAGCCTGTTTATTTATGAAAGTTCTTTATTCCGTTGAGTGGCTGGATTATAGCTTTAGGGCAACTACAGCTCTGGTGCTTAGTGTTAATTTCACAGCCATGTGGCAAACTGATGGAGCACAAGGCTCAGGCCACCAGCTATAAGGAGTGATTCCTTCTGCCATCTGACTGTGAGCTCAGCACAAAGAATTCACATAAGGAGAGACAGCGTGAGGGGGCCAGTCTTTTGGCTCTGTGCTTGAGAGAGATGTTTCCTTGCCACAGAAGGAGAAACTGTGATGAGGGATTGGAGTCCACGTTGCTAAGGCAAAGCAGAAAAATGATTTCTTATTAGTACTAGTTGTAGCATTAATAATAACAATAGCCATAAAGTAACAAAACAGTCTCTGTCTTTGAAATATAGGAGAGAAATAATTGGCTCAGAAAGACGTTGTAAGTTGGAGTGTTCCATATTTGTTTGATTTACCATCTTTGAGCAGTTCAAACAGCCTTGCACAATAAACTTAAATGTCTAAAACGTCGTGCTCGTGCACTGAAGTATCTTTTATATACTTGTTTCCATAGTTTAGAACACTCTTCTTACAGAAATAAGAAATCAGAATAGACCCAATTTATTTTACTGATATTTGAAGGTAATTTTTCCCTTAATGAATGCATCTGTTTGGATGATAAATTGTCCATTAGACAATGCTCAAGTGTTTTTATGCTCTCTGTTTTGATTATGGAGCTTTTAATGTAGTGTTGCATCCTCTCTTTGAATTTTCTCTGCAACCCAGTCATCTGCCAAAGAGAATAGACTGGAGAAAATGCCAGACTGATTTTCCTTCCTTAAGTATTTTAATTTATTAAATAAATGACCTAATAGATTGCATCAAAATGTATTTCTCTGCTTTGTGCTGACCTTATTGAGAGTTAATCAGTTTTGTAATGCTAATTAGATGTCAATTAGTATCCTGTGCATGCATAGAGATAATGGCCTTAGTGCACAACACACATAATGTCTAAGACTCGACTGTTTCTTGTGCCCAACACGATCACAGGAATTTCTGAATTCTCTCTGCTTTTCAAAGGGGTGGTGTGTTGTTTGCTTCCTTTCAGACTCATAAGGGAATATGTTCAATGTAGTGTGAGCAGAAGACACACACAATGTGGGGAATTAGTTACACAGTTGCTGTTTCTTAATATTGTTAATGGGAATTACACATCTAAATTTCCCCATAGCAATAGTTCACAGTGGGCACTGGGAGGAAGTAAAAATACAGGAAAGGATTCAAATAAGGTACAACATGGTGATTCTAGTTAATAGCAATATGTTGTATTCTTGAAAAATACTAAGAGAGTGAATGTTTTGTTCTCACCACAAAAATGATACTTATGTGAGGTAACGGATATGTTAATCAGCTAGATTTAGTCAATCCACAATGTATATATACTTTAAAACATCATGTTTTAAATGAAAATACGTACAATTTTCTCTACTAAAAAATAATGATAAGAGAATAATTCAAATAATGAATAGTATGATATTTTAGCTTGGTCGAATTTCAAACTACCTTTGGAAATGAACGTATCTTTATCCTATATAAACACTGTATACTCATATGTAGGCTTCCTGTCACAATTGGTGTATGTTTTACTTCAATTTGGGCTCTGCTTCCGGTGCTGAGAAACAGTATTTGACAGTGATGTCCAGTTCCATTGGATCTTCTTGAAGAAAGCTAAGTAATGATATTAAGTTGTTTTGACAAGTAGCTTTGCATTTCCTAAATGTTTGCTCCACAGTATCACTTAGCACCCTGACCTACTAGAGAAGTAATCTTCATGACACTAACTTGCATAAATAAAGACCAAAAAAGCAAAAAGCAAAAACTTTCCCTTGCATCCAGTGCTATACATCATTGAAATTCAATATGCTTCTCAAACAGAAATAGATAAAAATCATGCTTATATCATAGTTTTCCATTTTTTAAACCACTGGTTTATACACTACATAAAGCTGCAAGTCTCTCCCCCTCAAAGAAAACCCACTTTATACTAAACTCTAAAATTAAAAGAAAAAAAACCATTAAATGGGGGTTTTGATTTGAAGAAGGGGTTGCAAGACTGCAGAACCCCTTCGACACCTCCCTAAAGCTACCTGCTACCACACAGGGTCCCTGGGGGCATGTTTGCAAAATCTTAATGCTCCCAGGAGCAGAGTTTAAAAACCACAATTTAAAACAATAGAATGTTGGAATAGTATTTTAACAACTTCTCTTCAGTAAAAGAAAAGACAACCAGTAAATTTGACCATTTGGATATACCAATATTAACAATGACTAATCCAATTGTTCCATTACAGCCAAGAACACTCATTCTTAATGCTCCCAGGAGCAGAGTTTAAAAACCACAATTTAAAACAATAGAATGTTGGAATAGCATTTTAACAACTTCTCTTCAGTAAAAGAAAAGACAACCAGTAAATTTGACCATTTGGATATACTAATATTAACAATGACTAATCCAATTGTTCCATTACAGCCAAGAACACTCATTCCCAATCCAAGAATTGCTGGAATATTCTCTACAATGTAATGGTTTAAACCACTTCTTCCTCAAAAGGTTGAATATGAAAAGTCCCAAGTGTTGAGGGTCAAGGGCACTTGCTTTATGTCATTCCTGCCAGGCCCATGTGCATGCACTGGTGTGGTGTAGCTTGCGATGGCAACTCACTAAATTGTTAGTTCTGCAAAGGTAGAGACTTCATTTTGACCTTCCAAGCATAGCACCTTGTTGAGTGAACAAATAAACTTTCTGGAGTCTGATCTCTGGCTTACACATTTCCCCAGTCATGATCTTGCAATCTTTCCACTGGAATATGAGTAGTAGTCCTCATTTTTTATTTTCTTGTAGGTGATTCTTCATTGGTACTCGCTGAGATGCATAGATTTTTATTTTTTTATTTAATGTTGAAATGTGTTGACATTCCAGAAGTGGGATTTAATAGGATCAGTCGGAAATAAGTTTCTTCATTTTTATTGTTATAGTTCATAAAAAATAATTCACTCTATCAGGGTAAACTCCTGTTGATGTATTCCAGTTGCAGGAGGTGTCTTCAGAATGGCTCCTGAAAGGAAGTCCCCCCCCCAAAAATCTGCAGGATCAGTTGGAAATAAGTTTCTTCATTTTTATTGTTATAGTTCATAAAAAATAATTCACTCTATCAGGGTAAACTCCTGTTGATGTATTACAGTTGCAGGAGGTGTCTTCAGAATGGCTCCTGAAAGGAAGTCCCCCCCAAAGAAATCTGCAAAATAAGAAGCATTTTCCTGTTTGTTCAAGGCATGCATGCTGCTTTTGGTGATGCAATGAGGCCACTGTCCTCCAGAAGTTTATAATCTCTTGAGGCAGATAAAACAGATACATAAATTACGATTAACAGTACAGGTACATGAAAGATACTACAAATTAATGATACAGAAAGTGACTTAGAGGAATTCGGACATAATAGTAACATTTCATTTGGTACCTGAAGCCTCATATTCACATTCATAATCATGTAGACACTGAGGAACTTAGGAAACTGTGGAAAAAATGCTGAGCCAAGAGAAACCAGATTCCTGGACTTATCTTTCTGCTTTGCAGTAGAAAACCTCTAGGAAAAAATGTGGGGCTTTTTTTGCCCACTGTTAAACCTCGGCACCTAGTACAGTGCCTGGCACCAAGTAGATGCTCATTAAATATTTGTTCAGTGAAGGAATATTGAGTAAACTGCTATGCTGCTAAAATCTGCTATCTGGCCTTGCAACCTCAAGGTGGAGATTAGTAAGTTTTAAATAATACCCACTCTTGATAGACCACTAGAAAGTATTAGGTGGTATTTGATAATGACTGTCATCTATAATCCAAGTATCAAGAAGGAAGTGTCTTAGAGTTGAGTTAAATGGTGGAAAAGTTTATTCAGGAATGTCTGTCCTTGCAAATATTTCCTTCCTTTCAGACTCATAAGGGAAGTACATTCAGTACTTGGCCTTTGGAATGCAGATTTTAATGTAGTCTGGTTGAGAAGGAGAGAAAAGTTTATGGCGGCTCACAAAAGCCTCTTCCATCTTAATTCAGTCTTTACAAAACTCTTTGGACTTGCAAAAACACATGGATAAAAATTATTCTCATGAGCATTTTTACTTAACTCAAGAGTGAGTGTATTTCATTTGGGAGGCAGCCTTATGAAGAGTAAAGTGTAGTCAAGAAGACAAGAACGATGAAGGGTGTTTGTGTGAGGGTGTGTGGTGCACACCTGGCTAAGTTTCATGATCTGTCATTGTCTGCAGCTGTTATAAAAATTGTGACTCTAACCCATATTATTGCCTATGTAGCTTTAGCCTGCACAAATTGTAACAGAGAAATATGAACTTTAAGCTAACCTACACAAATTATTCCTGTAAGCACTTACTAACGAGGTAAACATATCTAAAGGTATTTTAAGTAAAACAGCTTTTTAGAGGTCAAAGCAGAACTAGACACACATTGCAGGGGCCAGCCGGCCTCAAGGACTAACCAGCCCTCTTATCTTCAGGACACCTGGCAGAGCCCAAGTGATTAAAAAAAAAAAATTAAACAGTCCCTTATCGGCAGGGGCTAGCCTGTTAAGCCTGACCATGAAAAAAAAGTCTTTGTCCAAAGAAAGTGTATAAAACCTCTCATGACAAGGAGCTAGGGGCCGCTTATGAAAAAGGCGACCCAGCATATGCTGAATAAACACCTCTTGCTTAAATTGCAGCAATCTCTTGTCTTGTGGTCTCTGTGAGGCGAGTCACTTCGGCGTGTAGGATTTGTGCCCAGGGCACGGATCTTACACAGCAAATCCACAAATTTGTATATTGTGTTAATAATGACTGTTTTCAGCCTTACAGTTTATCAACTGCTATTATGAGGCACTCTTACCATACCAAAATATATTCAAACCACAATAGTTAGTTTCAGAGGTGAATGATTAAACAGATGCATTAGTAAATATGAACATATATAACTGGTTTATGTACACATCATATATATATTTAATCATTTCTTCTGTTTCAATAACTGGATCATTTGGACCTTGACATCAGTAAGTTTTTTATTTGTTTGTTCAACCAATACTTACTGAGTGTCTACGATGGGATCACTAGGCATTAGAGTTAAATGATGAATCAGTCAGATGTGGCCCATCCTCATGGAGTTCTCAGCCTGGAGAAAAAGACTAATGAATGAGCCCCGTGAAGTGTCTCACTACGTAAAGTGGTGAGCTATGGGGAGTACAGGTTACTTCAGCATCACATAGGAGGGACATGTCATCTGTACTTAGAGCCAGGAAGTTACCAAGAGAAAAGTAGTCTATGAAAACTGAGGCTGGAAAGATGAGGAGTTGGCCAGGCTGAGATGTCCTTTACAAATCCTCATAGCACCCAGCATGGCATTGCACACAGACTGGATGCCAAATGATTTTATTTGATTTAAAGTTTTTATTTTTGAGCTCTTGCCACAGATCCAGCTTTGCACTAGGAATTGGAAGAGATTCAAGGAAGTGTAAGACTTCCTCTCTGTAATCAAGCATTCTACAAATTAGTTGCGGAGAAAACGAACATACATTGTTCTCTAACTAATTTACACACAAGAGATGTAGTTAACTGCATGAATAGTATAGGCAATAAGTATCATGGAACATCAGGAAAATGAGAGATGAAAAAAAAAACTGAGATGAAAAAGTGGATAAGGGAGACAACAAAGAGGAAAAGAGACTTGAGATGAATTACAGGACAGGCAGAATGGATGGGGGAGAACTTGGTATTGGGAAAGAATTTTGCAATGGAGGGGAATTGTTGGGGAGGAGATTTGGGGCCCAGTGTAGCAGAGGGTCTGTGCTGAGCTGCAGTTGTGACTGAATTTTATAGACCATGGTGNGATCATTTGGACCTTGACATCAGTAAGTTTTTTATTTGTTTGTTCAACCAATACTTACTGAGTGTCTACGATGGGATCACTAGGCATTAGAGTTAAATGATGAATCAGTCAGATGTGGCCCATCCTCATGGAGTTCTCAGCCTGGAGAAAAAGACTAATGAATGAGCCCCGTGAAGTGTCTCACTACGTAAAGTGGTGAGCTATGGGGAGTACAGGTTACTTCAGCATCACATAGGAGGGACATGTCATCTGTACTTAGAGCCAGGAAGTTACCAAGAGAAAAGTAGTCTATGAAAACTGAGGCTGGAAAGATGAGGAGTTGGCCAGGCTGAGATGTCCTTTACAAATCCTCATAGCACCCAGCATGGCATTGCACACAGACTGGATGCCAAATGATTTTATTTGATTTAAAGTTTTTATTTTTGAGCTCTTGCCACAGATCCAGCTTTGCACTAGGAATTGGAAGAGATTCAAGGAAGTGTAAGACTTCCTCTCTGTAATCAAGCATTCTACAAATTAGTTGCGGAGAAAACGAACATACATTGTTCTCTAACTAATTTACACACAAGAGATGTAGTTAACTGCATGAATAGTATAGGCAATAAGTATCATGGAACATCAGGAAAATGAGAGATGAAAAAAAAAACTGAGATGAAAAAGTGGATAAGGGAGACAACAAAGAGGAAAAGAGACTTGAGATGAATTACAGGACAGGCAGAATGGATGGGGGAGAACTTGGTATTGGGAAAGAATTTTGCAATGGAGGGGAATTGTTGGGGAGGAGATTTGGGGCCCAGTGTAGCAGAGGGTCTGTGCTGAGCTGCAGTTGTGACTGAATTTTATAGACCATGGTGCCCTGTTTCCTGAGTAGGAGAATGGCAAAGATGTGTTAATAAGTGGCCAGCTGGGCAAATCATCCCCTCTCTTCAACCTTCCTCTTCTTAATGGATCAACATTTTGCACAACAGCAGACCTTCAATGGTGCCTCTGATGCAAAAGAATGCTGTTAATTGCCCACAAGTCAAAAAGAAAAGAGACCACAGAAGGTAAGAGCTCAGCTGTCTTTGCAATGAAGTAGGGAGGGGGAAAGTCCTTTTCCAATCCTTCAAATCTTCAAATCACAAGTATAACTCACAAATTAATATCACAAGTACAAGTCACAAAATTAATCTTAACAGATCATCCTCTTTCATTATCATTGTTACTAAAAGTGAGAGTGGACAGAATTCATAACAAATCCTTATTTAAAAAAAAATTTAGAGTCTCTACCTGTTAATATGAAGAAGATATTCATTGAATTTGAATTACCTCAGTTGGCTAAGGAAAACAGATCTTGCTAGTATGCTGTTTCCTTCCTCTACTCTGCCATGGGGTCTTAGCATATGCTGTTCCCTCTGCCTAGGATGCTTCCCTGCTCAGTCACCCTGTCCTTGGCCTGGCTTTCTCCTATTCAACCTTCACATTAGCTTAAGTATGACTTCCTCAGGGAGGCCCTCAGTGACTCCTTTAGGTTGACTTCATAATTCTCTTTCACAACACTGTGCAAGTTATCTTTCATAGCACTTATTAAAATGTGTATTTTACAATTCACTGTCTCTTTCTTCTGCTGGACTGTGAGCTCCATGGAGATAGAGAGCATTTTTATTTGTCTGCCACCATACCTCCAGAGCCAGTACCATGTCTAGCATGGAACATGCCCTGCTAAGTGTCACTGAACGTGCACATGCATGCAGTGGCTGCACATAAGGGTGGGTGGCAGCCTCGCTGTCTTCTGCTGGACTGTGAGCTCCATGGAGATAGGGAGTATTTTTATTTGTCTGCCACTGTACCTCCAGAGCCAGTACCATGTCTAGCATGGAACATGCCCTGCTGAGTGTCACTGAACGTGCACATGCATGCAGTGGCTGCACATAAGGGTGGGTGGCAGCCTCGCTGAGGAGTTTGAGGAGGGCAGTAATGGGGCATTGCCACACCTTGTGAGGCAGCCCATCAATGGATGCTGATCAAATGCATTTTCTGCAGTGGTCAGAAGCCTGGATTTGAATCGGGTCAGCATTCTGAGTCCTGGGATCAGGGTTCAGGAAAGCTGACTGTGGCAAATATTTTAGGGTTGTTAATTTCCTGACATAAATCCCAAGATGGGATCCACATTTCTTAGATTCTAATAGCTATAATGTTTTTAATAGTTCTTGTCCTTTTCTCTAACTATTATTACTGGCATATATGATGGGACAAAAAATATTCTGAATTAAACATTTAGATTAGAAAATTCCAAAATGATCAACCAATTAGTAAATAAAAGAGAATTTTATTACCAACTAGTGAGTCTTTGCATTTGTAGTTATCTTCCACTAGAAAAGTAAAAGGGATCCTGACTGGGGTTTCGGCCACAGATCAAGTCAGGATATGAAGACTATCAACTTGCTCGTGTGGAGCCATAGCATTTGTGTTCAGAGGACTGCTCCTCACACTGTTGTTATAGGGTCTTGTTTTCAGCCGACACTGCACATCACTCATCACTCACTCTCTGTGTCAGAACCTTATCAGTATCCTGAGCTGTGGCTGCCTCTAGTGGATGAAGGGTTTCTCAGCTTACCTAAAAGAACATCAATCATTCTTCATTTTCAGTGTTCAAACTTACTCATCATTTAGTAACGAGACTTCCTGCAGCCTTGAAAATTATTTCCGAATAAACACAGGGCTGAGGACAGTTAAAGAGATTGACAGCTCATAACTTTTCCGTGCTTTATGTTTCAAACCAAGTGTGTATGCAGATGTATCCTCATTGCCAGCATTTGGATGTCACTTAGTGTAGCTGCTACTGAGAGAGGAATGGCATGGGTTAGATTGTCAAGCATCTTAATGGGGGTTGTGAGTTTGTTTGTAGCAGACACTCTAGAGAGCTGTGAACCAGAGTTGAAATGGAGTAGGAGAAAAATTATCACTTGCAAGACCAGGTAGCTCACAAATAGTGATGTGGGGAAACTGTTTTCAACACTTCCTCCCTTTTTCTTTATGTTTTCTTTCCAGATCCCCAAAATCAAAGCAAGATGCCCCAGTGAGATACCTATAAGCCTTCTGAAAAACAGATGTTCTTCCCCCATACTGAGTAATCACTGCTACCCCCACTCCACCCCCTAATCTTGGACTTACAGCTACTTGAGCAAGATGGAGGTAGGAATGGGTAGGGATAAAGGCAAGAGGATAGGAAGAGAGAGGGTAATAGATTAATTAAATAAGTTAATTCCTGATAATGGGTAAGATCTGATCATGGAACTTTTTTTTCCCGGGCATCTGATGACTTAATCTGGTGAAAGTACCTTTCCTGGAGGGGCATGAAGAATTTCGTGGCTGGTTTGACAGGGATATTTCTCTGGGGCTCCCTCAGTCATTTGATGGAGGTGTCAATCTTCTCTGCCCACAAATGCCAACTGCCACATTTGCATAATTTGGAAAGACAGTGGTGGCTGCCTACTGCTTCTGTCTGGTCATGTATTGTATTTCATGAGATTGTCTCACTGCCTAAGAAGTATATTTGGTGTTCACTAGGGCAGTGGCATGGAAGAATGATTGTATTGCTCAACAATGCATAACTAATAGCCAGGCTCATGGCTCAAGTTCTGGGAGATCTCATCCATTATCAGTTACCTTCAAAATTAAAACAGCCCGAGGCCTAACAGCGACTTACATGGTATGATTTTCAGGGCAATAAAATGAGTAAGTCTAGCCGGTGGATACACAACCACCCTCCAGATTTTTAACTCTTTGAGAAAAGGGACTCTGCCCTGTTTAACGCTGTTTTGCAAGAACATAGCCCAGTACCTGGCCTAGAGTAAGGAAACGATAGATAGTGAATGAATGAACAGGGCCTTTCCGTTCTCTGGTTCTCCACTCCATACCCTCCTTCTTCCTCTCATTTAAACTCTTGGCTGTACACCCACTCCCAATACATGCACTCATGCTGCCAGTAAAAGTTGAGTGGCACAGAATTTCGGATTCAGTAGATATTCATTTGAATCAAATGCAAAGATTCTCTTTACTGACAGCACCGTGATTTGAGTAGGTGCATTCTTATGGCTATTTGGGATAGGAGCAAGGATAATGACAAAATAGGAACAGCAAGGGCTGGAGAACATGGTGCTCACGGAAGCAGCAGTGTCTTGCACTCTGAGTAATGGGATGAACTCAGAGGGCCAAAATGCTATCGGTTTTTAACATTTTAGCTTTTGCATATGAACCAGATAGTTCTAACATCAAAAAGGCTATTTGTTCGTTCATCCATTTCAAGTGCTAATGTGCTATCTTAGACATTGATGATATGAAGTGCACAAGATGATTCCTGTCTATGACTTGCTCAGTCTACGTGAGCCATATATGCAAATAGTCGTAGGGTATTAACAAAACAATGCCTCGGAGGTGGGGAGAAAAGCACCACAAAGCATGAGCTATCATGTCATTCATTTTTTGACCCCATAGTCTCCTGGGGCAAACACTGGACCAAGACCAAGCCTCCTTACCCAGATTATCAATCTGGGTGATGTGGTTGTGGAATCTTTTCACTGCTGTATGGTCAAGAGCATGAGTCTTCAAAGACCTTATATGAGCTAACATGGACCCATCCTACTAATGAGTGGATAGCAATTGGAGCAACCTGTTTTTGTAAAACATGGTTAAAACACTCCACAACCCTAATTTGGGTCTGTTTGGGTGAGTTCATGAGATTAGTGAGATCACAGAATGGAAAGCTCAGAAATCCTAGGAACAAACAACGAAAGAATATATATATTAAGGACATATAAACAAAAAGAATGTACAATGTGAAATGAAATGAAACAAGTCTCTAGAAATAAAAAATGGGCCTTATCATTAACACTTAAGACATCTGATAGTTTCTATTGGCTGTTCATCATCTATTTTTCTCTCTAGACTTCTTTCTTAAAAAAGAAAATCCCGATTTCCAGGGCTGGGCAGAGTGTTGGGATGAAATGACAGGAGGCAGGCGCTGTCAAGGAAAGACGCTCTCTCTGGAAGGAAGCGAGGAGACAGACGGGAATGCTGGCTCCTCTAGGCAGGTTTCCTCGCTGCCACTCCATGTGTCTTTTCCCTCCCACTCTCGTGGGCACTTTCTTTCTTGGCACAGTGAGAATTTAGGAAAGTCACGACAAAAATCTTGTCATGTGCTAGAAAAGAGAAAAAGTTTTAGATCTTTGCCTTTTCACGAACAGAGAGTTTCGTGGAAATTGACATGCAATTTTAGACAGGAGCTTTGCCTTATTAAAGTTACTCAAACATTCTTTCCAAGTTCCCACACTCCCTGCTTCTACCACTTTAACAAACAAACAAAAAGAACAAACAACTGACCCCCCACACACCAACACAATCCAACTTCGTTGGCAGCCAGCATTGTCTATCCCAGGGCTTTCTCGAAGGACTGAAGATTTATCTTGGACTGACTTCAGACATTTCCCCTCTGATCTTCCACTGGCTGCGTTTTTCTCCAATGTTTCCTCACCGCCTCCCTTGGCTCTCATTAATTAACTGCTCCTCATTCTGTGACTAAATGTGAGCCGTTGTATTTGGCTGCAGAGAGGATTATGACATTTTGCAAACACACGCACACGACTGAGGAGAATATCTTGGGTAACACACAGGCAAAGGAGGTAACCTAAGAAAAGCCATTTATAAAACCTGTTGAAGCAAGTAACCAGAAAAGAAAAGAAGGGGAAACGGGTTGATTATTTGGTGACATTTACTTATTCCCGACATGATATTTGAAAAGGTAAATACAGAAACTGGAACTTGCTATTTAATTGAAGTTCAGGTATTTCAAAGCTGGCTTATCTCTGCAGTCCGTCTGGTGTTTCCATGGTGTTCCTGCTCCGCTTCTATTAGTCTGGAACGTGGGTAGGAAGTTGATGAACATTTTTAATGAGTAAATTCTTCTCTACACCCAATTTTATAGATAATTAAATCTGATTTATAGGGCAGGTTTCAGTGACAATAAAAGAGGGAGGAAAAGAATGCGTAGGGGGAGGGGGCCAATTATTGGAGCTCTGAGTGGGACTGAGAGTGGGCTCCGCTTTGTTTATGTGCCCATCCCAGCGGGCACTCTGCAGGGCCTGCCAGGAGCCCACTGCAGCAGAAGACGGCTCTGTGATGGCTTTGCCATAGGTCCCTTCCTTTTGTTTATTTGGTCTTGGGTTTTAGGCAAGGCAGTTCTCTTGTCCGGGAAACAAATCCTGGTCTTTATTCTCTGCTCTCCCATTTTTACTTCAAGTGATGCTAAAAGCAAAAGCCACCCCTATAAAACCACAAAGCACACCACTAAGAAATTTGCTCTTTCTTTTCTTTTTTTTTAAAAAAAGATGACCGGTAAGGGGATCTTAACCCTTGACTTGGTGTTGTCAGCACCACGCTCACCCAGTGAGCAAACCGGCCATCCCTAAATGGGATCCTAACGCGTGGCCTTGGTGTTATCAGCACCGCACTCTCCCGAGTGAGCCACGGGCCGGCCCCGAAATTTGCTCTTTCAACACATATTTATTAAGCAGTTTTAAGTAGCAAACACCATTCTAGATGCCAGAGATATAGCAATCAGCCCTACAGACAGTTTAGACTCGTTGCTTGTGGTGTGAAATAGATTCTGAGGAAGAAAATGTAGGCAGAAGGGAGCCTATATGGACATTGAGACCCAGAGAGGATAAGTGGGTTGGCCAGAATCACACAGCTTGTCTGAGAGAGGCAGATTTGGGTGTATGAGTTAGCGCCGTGTGCCCTTTTCCATTTGTGGAACACATCAACAGCAACAAAAACCGCAACAGCTTATGATCTGAAGTGCCCAGTGCAGCTCCTGGAACCAAGTAACAAATATTAATTGACTTTGAAACACTGTGCTAAGTGGTGTTTGATTAACTATGGTCCCATTTCAAATGGTCGTATATGTTT
>NW_007728949.1:196861-198304 GCF_000696425.1 Galeopterus variegatus
ATGGGATCCTAACGCGTGGCCTTGGTGTTATCAGCACCGCACTCTCCCGAGTGAGCCACGGGCCGGCCCCGAAATTTGCTCTTTCAACACATATTTATTAAGCAGTTTTAAGTAGCAAACACCATTCTAGATGCCAGAGATATAGCAATCAGCCCTACAGACAGTTTAGACTCGTTGCTTGTGGTGTGAAATAGATTCTGAGGAAGAAAATGTAGGCAGAAGGGAGCCTATATGGACATTGAGACCCAGAGAGGATAAGTGGGTTGGCCAGAATCACACAGCTTGTCTGAGAGAGGCAGATTTGGGTGTATGAGTTAGCGCCGTGTGCCCTTTTCCATTTGTGGAACACATCAACAGCAACAAAAACCGCAACAGCTTATGATCTGAAGTGCCCAGTGCAGCTCCTGGAACCAAGTAACAAATATTAATTGACTTTGAAACACTGTGCTAAGTGGTGTTTGATTAACTATGGTCCCATTTCAAATGGTCGTATATGTTTCTAACAGCGCCTCTATCCCTTTATTTATCTGTATTCATCAATATATTGAAAATTGTGTTGTTTGAGTTATGAGCCCCGAAACAGTTGGTACTGCTGAAGCTTAAATATAAACAAGATTTTATCAATCAGAGCTTTCTATCCTGACTCCCCTCTGGAGGAATGTGTTCAACATACGGTTTTAAGAACCAAGATCATTCCAGTCATCAGTCATCATCAGATTACTATGAGTGATACATGTGTTAGATACCTTATATAAGAATTCAAAACATAATCAGTCCTCTGAAATAAGACTTAAGTGGTACACTTCAAACTGTGCCCTAATGCTTAACTTAGATTAAGATATTGTGAGAGGAGTATACATGTCTATGGGAAGCTTGCTTGAATCTCATCTTGCCACTGATTTTTTTTTCCTGGTTACAATAGTAATATAAAGTTACATCCAATTTACACACAGCAGAAAATACATCATATAGAAAATAAAAGTCCTTTCCCCAGAGAGAACCACTAACAGCAGAATGATGCACAGGCTTCCAACTTTCTTTTATATGCATACTGATATGGGAACATAGATACATTACTGTGCTGCAATACCTTAGTCACTTAACCATAGGTTTTGCTTATCTTTTCATGTTCATACATATAAATCCACTTCTACATATTTAACAGCTATCAAGTTTTTGCTGTAAGGCTGAACAGTAGTTTAACCAATCTGTACTTAATTAATATTTGGGTTGTTGAGTTACTCTTTATCAAAATTAATGCCATAGAGTTCATTCTTGTACATATTTATTTATGAACTGTACCTACGAATCCAGAATTCTGTTTTACTCTGAGGTTAAACATTAAAGCATATGGGCTGGGCCGGCCCGGTGGCGCACTGCTACAGTGCGCCCCTTGGGAGTGTGGCGGCGCTCCCGCCGAGGGTTCGGATCCCACTTACAGAC
>NW_007728949.1:198825-199589 GCF_000696425.1 Galeopterus variegatus
ACCAAAAAAAAAAAAAAAAAAAAAAAAAAAAAAAAAAAGCATATGGGCTGATATATATACACACACATATGTAATATATACTAAATATATATCACATACATATAAATATGGGCTGATACACACATACACACATATATATTTCTTCCCCTAGTTAAAAGAACTAACCCCTTGATACTGAAGGTAGTTAGCATTACACTACTGACTGATCTAAAGAAACCCCCAAGTTATCTGTCCATTTTCTTCATAACTGTAAAATAAATAAAATCACCTTTTAAAAAAATCAGTTGGCTGGGCTGTGTTATTTAAAGCTGGGCAAGCAGGAGTGGTAGCTATTAGCAAAACTGATTTAAAATATAGTGCAAATAAAAAAAAATTCCTTATGAATCAAGCCATCATTACTATGAGTCAATTAAACCAATCTCCCTCAGGGAAAAACCTAAGGATCCAAATTCCTTTCTTAGAAGGATGTTATTAAAATGTCTCTGTGGTTTATTGATTTCTTTAGTTCTTCTCCTTTAAGAACATGGGAATTGCTAACAGAACTGATACCAACACTAAGTGCTAGGAAATGCTTGTCAAAAATGTATTTAGAGACAATAAAAGTACTGTGTCAATATGCAGGAGTTGTCTAGAAACCTCTTTCAGAATGCCTCTCATTCTAACCAGCTGTACTCGTTATTGCCTCCTGCCATCTGCAGGTTGGCCCCCATTAGGGATCCGTTTTCAGCTTTTTGAGGAAGAAACCCTGAGATTAAAACGTGGTG
>NW_007728949.1:200013-212700 GCF_000696425.1 Galeopterus variegatus
CCCCCATTAGGGATCCGTTTTCAGCTTTTTGAGGAAGAAACCCTGAGATTAAAACGTGGTGGATTGCTTCATAGATCCTTCTTACTGCTGGTGTCTTGTACTGTTGTGCTATCTTTTGCTTGGGTTTTGCTTCCTCTTTGCCTTGACTCTTGATCTGGAACAATGAGCCTTTTATGTTTTGTCTATGTTCTTTTTTATAATGCACTGCTGAACTTCAGGATAGTCTTTCTCCAACCCTGAACTCTCTCCTAGTTACACTTTGTTGGACACAGATTTAAAAGCATGAAATGTTCTGCAGGGAAACTTGGAGATAGTCAATATAAGATCCTTATTTAAGAGATGAGACAACAAAACACAGAGAGGTTAAGTGAAATGTCTAGAATCTTACCACGAGTCAGAGTTAGAATGAGAACTTACATCTCCTGACTCGGTCCTGTGTCATTTCAGTACACCTGTCAGTCTCTGAAGGTTTTATACTCTTCTCAGGGCTGGGTTGGCCACTCTGTCTATGACAACCTGCATTCCCCTCCTTGGCCCCTATCTGTGGCCTTCCTACCAAGAGCTATTGCTGCTTACATTAGTTGCTCAAGACTTAGTGATTACAACTTACTGTGGGAGGAAGTGGACATGAGTGATGTTTCTTCTCCAAGGCATCTATTTAAATGTCAGCATGGGTCCTTTGAGTTAAACACTTCTAGTGCTCTGGCTGACGACCCCTCTGTCTCTTTGGCGCTCTAATGCTCTTTTAGGGAGATAGACCTTGGGTTGATTATTTTCTTTTTAAATATCTGTGTGAACACTAGGCATCTTTAATTCAGCTAATAAGGGAACAGGCTATATATTTTTATAAGAGTTAGTCTACAATTAGCATCTCTAATGACAGAATTACATGCTTTCTCTGTCTGTTCAACGTGTGGATGCTCAGTACCCTGGAGTGTTAATAGTGTGGATTTTCATGGTCAGATGGATCATGGTTTGAAACTGATTCTTATCACTTGCTAGATACATGACTATGGACTACATCAGTAAAGCTCAGTTTACTCATCAGTAAAATGGGAATAATGATGCCAGCTACAAAAGGCTGCTACGGGAACGAAAGCAGATAATACGTAATTCGGTTTCCAGTATGGGGCCTGGCACATTGTGAATCCCCAGTAAATGCTACTTTGCTTTTTTTTCTCTTTCTCCCTTCTCCTTTACCACCTGAAAACTGCTCTCCAAGAAAAGGAGTAGGTGAGAGTTGTAAAAGACTAAATACATCAATTTTCTTTTTTTTTTAATCAAGAATTTCTTGCTGAAAGTGCTGCATTATAAATGGACTTCTCAAAAGCCACTTGTATCAGTAGTCTGATCATTTATTCCTTGATGAGAAATATTTTGGTCTATTAGTGAGAAGAAAGATTAACTGAACATTAATCAAAACTTTCATGATGGGTAGAAGTGTGCATATATCACAGAAACTGCCAGAGAGGAGCCTTGCCACAGACTGGGACTTGTGTGGTATACCGACTTTGGTCTCAGGCTGCTGAAGTGAAGACTGACTACTCTGTTAACTGGGCAACCTTAAAATGTTCTGAAAAATCTGTATGTACTATTATTTTTAAAGAAAGTTTATTTAATTTGATTTTACTGACATTTTTTCCCCTTCTCCTAGGCATTTAATTTCTTGCTGGTACTGTGCCTGGAAACAGTAAGAGAAAATGAGTTTCTGGAAGTGTATTTCTAAATTAGCAATCATCTCAGTGACATGTGCACTTAGTCAATGTGTTTATTTCTTGGTTATTGCCTGTTTTCTAAAAATACCTGGATGAAGGCTATGCATATCTTAGTACTTCCCTAGAAGCTGAACTAGAGCATCATAAAGGCTGTCAGAGTTTGCTGTTGGGGGGTTTTCACTATTGTTTCCTGTATGATGCATGGGACAGGTCTTACCAAAATGGAATGATTCTGTCTGCAACTGACTAACATAAGTATCTGTCCTCTGGCTAACATAAATATCTGGTCAAAAACTTTGGTTTATAAGTCAAGTTAAATTCAGGGTGTCACTCCCCAAAAAAAAACCCTCTCTTCGAAAGCTTTGAAAGGAAAGCCCCATTTAAAGCTAAGCTCAGTAGTCACGAAAATAAAGGAGACTTCACAGGGTGTAAATTCTCTCTCAGGGGTGGAGAACTGTTATTTAGCTATTTGCTAGTATGCCATTATATCAGCACATAATGGGACAGAGTTGTCCAGGATGCAGTGATCAGTGATGCAGGGCTGGAGATTGTCTCTCTCTCTCTCTCTCTCTCTCTCTGTGTGTGTGTGTTTAATAAGGTCCACTAAGCTCTTAACCATCCATCTTCAGAATTCTCTTCCCTATTTTTGCCTTTTCCCCAAGGCTCACTGCTATACTGAGTGTATATGATGCAGCTTTAGAGATACAATGCTGTATCAGGAAACGGGGAAGTATAAGTTGTGAGTCTCTGAGGAGAGTTGTATTGAGTTTATAACCCATTTGGAAATGTAACCACAATTTCATTCCATCCCAGAGACCTCCATGGAGCAGTAACAGAGGAGAGTGGGATGCTTCACCTAATTTCTTTGATGTAAATCTAAAATTCCTCCTGACAGATTATGCTGGAGGACTGGGGCTTGAATACATCGTCCTGAAGAATTTTTGCAGTTGCCCAGAAATGTGGGGCTAGAGAGAGCAGATGCTTGGAAATGCCGTTGACATTTCCAAGTTTTTATAGCCCTGGTACATAGCCCACTAACTCCAGCATGCTTCACACATGGAGAAGGATCATTTGTCATTTGGATGCCAAGATGATACTCACAACTCTAAATGAAATGGGTTACTTCTTTCTACCTCCTGCTTGGACAGTCAAAGTAGAGGCATGTCAGGCATTTGTTGGTCACCCTGTGTATGCATGAATGACAGACTTGTTTCAGTATTTGCTCTGTACAGTGGAAATGAGATCTCTAAAACTGTTCACAACAGCAAAATACAATTTGCTGCCACGCTTAATTAGGGCATACTTTATTTGGCAAAAGTGACTTCATTGAGAAACATACAAATAATAGTCATTAAAAGTGCATTTAAATTCTGAAACAATTGACATTCAAATAGATGGTACACACCTATACACACTATTCTTTCCATCTAGACAAAAGGGTTTTTCTGGGCAACTTAGCAAGTTGCCCGCTTTGAATATCTGGACAACTTCCCAGACAGTAGATATTTTGTGTTTAAGCTGTAGACATTATAGTCAAAATCTCTACAGCAAGTCTCCCTCCTTTCAGGGAATTATTCCTGTATGCTATTACTCTACCTTCAAGTATCACCAAAAAATGTATTGAGGTCGGGATTACTCAGATTCTGGCTACTGGATGAAGGAGAGTGGCAAGGGACATGGTTAGAATCAAGTTCCTACTTCTCTGGAAGCCTAAAATAATGGCAAGATCAGTCAATCTCCAAATATCTTGGAGTGCGCACTCTGACTGAAAGGCATTCTGGACATCGTGCCACTCTTTCTGGCCTAGACACAGATCATGATCCATAACCTTGAGTTGCCTTTTCTGTCAAATGCATTTGAGACGATCCTCTCAAGGAAAATTTTAGTCACCAGGATGTTCTCTTTAAGATTTTTAGTTTTATTGCTTTTGTCTGAGGCTTATACAGAAGTGGGTATGCCTTGGACTTAAGGGTTTGCAGAGCAGGTGACTCTGGGACACAGCCCATGGGCAGGCAGGGAGGTCTCCATTGGGAGGCTGGAATCTGTGCCAGACAAACTCATATAAGGAATAAAGACCCAGAAGCTGCCCAAGCTTATGATCCTACCCTTTTCATCACCTTTTGACCACCTGTGGTTTACCTGGTAATCATC
This sequence comes from Galeopterus variegatus, assembly GCF_000696425.1. Classification (NCBI taxonomy): domain Eukaryota; kingdom Metazoa; phylum Chordata; class Mammalia; order Dermoptera; family Cynocephalidae; genus Galeopterus; species Galeopterus variegatus. The sequence goes on from NW_007728949.1 coordinate 203,880, forward strand.
CGATGAGCTCTTTTGCCTTGAACTGGAGAGCTGGGCTGCTTGGTTCCCGTCTGGAAATTTGATTCCATTCTTAACCCTCGTGCCAATCCTGGTCCCAAGAGGTAGAATTTGAGGGGAAGGCAATGACTCAGAGTGGCTCAGCCTTTGGTCAGTCTTACTGACTTTCTACCCTAGCTATTACCTTCCTTGTGAATAAAACTCTGTCTTGAATCCCAATCCAATACTGGAGTAAATCTCTGGTGCCCTGCCTAAAATCCTATATTCTCTACCACCATGATCCTGTCTTGCCACCTGAGTCATTTTACAGACCTCAACTTTAGTGCTTGCGGTTGGCTCCTTTTACCTGTTGCCAGATTTCCGTGATATTGACTCTGCCTGCTGCCAGCCTGGCTCCTGATGCTGTATTTGGCTTCTCTGCCAGCACACCTGTTGCTTACTGCTGACTCTCCCCGGATGCAGATTTGCCATCTGCCTGGACGTTCTCCTGTCTATTTCCTGCTGCTAGGAATGAGTCCTGTCCTCTGTGTCTGGAAACTGTGATTAGAACATAGTTTGCTGACAACAAACAAACAAAACTTTAAAAAACCAGAATATAAGTTTAGTTTGTCCTATTCTCTGTCAAACACTGGCTATGAAATATATTGCTTGTGATGCATTGTAACACTGAGAGCATTCATCTAAAAAGTTCAAGTGTATGAGATAATTGCCCTATAGACTTGCTCAGGAACAAATGAACAGATGGAGTAGAGCAATATCCAAAAAGTGAGTGTGTATTAAGAGGTCTGAAAGGGGGAAGTAAATGTTATCAAATATAAATTAGTTTAATATTTCTAAAGGTGTTTGCTGATGGACCTACCCAGAGCCACATGGTCTTTCATCATGGCCAGGGTCATTTATTAAGTGATGGGAGTCCCTGAAAGAGAGATGTGATCGCTCCTGCTGGGGAAAGAGGAGAGACGATGCAATGCTCTAGCTGGTCAGGTGTCAGGGGCGTTGCTGAAGCAGAGTTAGAAAGGAAAGAGGGCTTCAGGAAACGCAGGTGTTTACAGACAGAAGTGAGAGAGACTTAAAGGAACAGAGAGGAATTGAGCCTGGGTTAAGGGCCTGAGAAAATGGCAATTTGAAAAGGATTAGGAAGGATTGGAGACAAAAAATAGAAAAGAAACAAGATTAGGTGGGGACAGTGAGGGCAGGAGGGTGGAGTGAGGGACAATGGAAATCAAGAAGAGTGGATTATATTGGAATTCGGTTTAGGGAGACTGAATAGCAGGTGGGGCTTCAGAGTTCAGAAAAATACCTAATGGGCTGAGCCAGGAGGGTTTCCAGTTAAGTATATGAAGCAGACCACTAACATGAGCTCTTCTAAAGTCAAAAGGGTTTGGACCCAGACAGGAAAAGAGGTTTTTATCCATTGACCTAGGTATTGAAAGAATGATTTTTGACTGATACCTGGCAGGGATACCAGGGAAGACTTAGAAGAAATCTAGGACTAGACCTTAGAAGGGGCAGATGGATGATAGAGAGAAGCAATGTGAGCGTGTACTGAGAACAGACTGGTTTAAACTCATGCCAGAGTAAGCAAGAAAGGGAAGCCCATATTTGTAACTGGCTCTCAATACCTACTGCTTTGTGCCGCAAGCATCCTTCCTGCAGTAAGACACCTGCATCAACTATATGTCAACCATAATAGACGGTAGCAGAGCAGAGCAGAGAGGTTAAGAGTAAGAGCTCTAGTCAGAAGATTTTGGCTTGAATCCCAGGCCCTACCATTTATGAGCTATGTAATTTAAAAAGCTTAATCTCTGCGTATCTCAATTTCTGTGAAATAGTAATAATAATAATAGAATCTACTTCACTGGATTGCTGTGAGGATTAAATGAGATAATGTTCCTAACAGTATTAAAGGTCTCTATTTTTTTTTTCCTTTTTGTCTTTTTTACTGACCGGTAAGGGGATCGCAATCCTCTGTGTCGCGCCCGCACCGGGGACCGGCGACGGGATCGCAACCCTCGGTGTTGCGCCCGCACCGCGCTCAACCAGTGAGCGGGAACCGGTCTCCACATGGGATCCGAACCCTCAGCGGGAGCGCCGCCGCGCTCCCAAGCGGTGCACTCTCCAGTGCGCCACTGGGCCGGCCCTAAAGGTCTCTATTAACATTAGAAAGGCAGCCTGTCAAGAAAGGAGAATAGAGTGTGTTCTCCTCCTTTATTCTCTGGACGTGTCAGCAAGTAACTGCCAGGAGACCAACAGTAACTACTGGGAAATGTAACAGGAAGAGACTTCAGTTTGCACCTCTACCCCTGCCTTAGGAGTGGGTGAATGTGGCTGCCAGTGTCCTGGCAGGATGCAAGGGAATTACTCCTTTGTCCAATGGGAGCCAACAGTTTAGCTAAGCGTTCGAGGTTGGATTTTCTTGATTTTTAGAGTACCCAATAGCAGAATTAGTTAAAGTCTCCATGTATTCACCATTTATTCAACTTGTTCAGTACTACAAATTATGAAAATGTTTTAAAGTAGACATCACATTTAATGCTATATCCAGCAAACACATTCCACTTGACAGTAGACTAGTTCATGGGTTGAATTCTGCAAAGGTAATTTCATGTCAATGGTAAGTATGATAATAGATGGTGTTGAAAGAATTGTGAGGCTGTAACATACTTGAGGTGCTAAAGGAATTGACTAATGGGAGTTAGGCCATTTGAGATATTCAGCTGTGGATATATTTTAGAGTTATGGATGTATTTATAAGATTGTCATACATCATTTAGCTTATTCCCTTCACAATTCTAAAGCCTTTTATGGAGGAGGAGGCCAAAGAATTGTTGGGCACCAACAATTCAGCATTTTTTTTTTTTTTGTCTTTTTGTCTTTTTCCGTGTCCGGCAACGGATCGCAACCCTCAGTGTTGCCCCCGTACCGGACCGGGGACCGGCAATGGGATTGCAACCCTCGGTGTTGCTCCCGCGCCTCACTCAGCCAGTGAGCGGGAACCGGTCTGTATGTGGGATCCGAACCCTCGGGCGGGAGCGCCGCCGCGCTTCCCAAGTGGCGCACTTATCCAGTGCGCCACCGGGCCGGCCCACAATTCAGCATTTTGGACAGCTGTTATACCTGCTTAAAAGGGCTAGGCCAGCTTCTGCCAGGTGAGAAAATTACTTCCTGAGTATGGCACCTTGGGAATGGGTACTATCTTAGTCCAATTTATGTTGCTGTAACAGAATACCTGAAACCGGGTAATTTACAAAAACCAGAGGTTTATTTTTTACAATTCTGGAGGCTGGGAAGTCCAAGGTGGAGGGAGAGAGAGACTTTTATAACAAGCCTACTCTTGAGGTAACTAACGCATTCCCATGACAATGACATTTATTTATTCATAAGGTCAGAGCCCTCATGACTGAGTCACCTCTTATTAGGCCCCATCTGCCAACACCTTTGCACCTGGGAATAAGTTTCCAATACATGAACTTTGGGGGACACATTCAAACCATAGCAGGTGCTAATCTTTTAAATTCTTGAATAAGTTTTTTATCTCCTTTTTTCCCCCTTCTCATTATAGGCAAAAGCATCTATGCTCCTTTCAAAGAGTATATTTGTAATCTTCTCAAGAACCCTATTTTGGATTATATACTCAAATAATTAAAGACATTTTCTTAAAGCCCAAAGAATCTTTAAAATGAATTGTTTGAAGATGAAAACCATGGAAAATACCTCAGAGCATCTGCTGACAAATTCCTATAGTCAGACTGTTCTAGTGGTATAAATGCCTTGGATACAGCTTCTTGTAGTAGAGTCTACTTTCTTACTAAGAGGTTTCTAATGTCCCTTTCAGAGTTGATGAAAGATTTCTCTCCAAAGGATATATGCAACACATTCAGCTTCTGGGGATACCATCTGTGTCATCAGTATAATCTTGAGAAGTGTGTGGTGGCCTCCACACGGTGGCCAAGAGCCTTGCTGTTGGTATCTTTACTGACTGACAGAGCAGAGCTGGTATTGACTCCATCTGGCACTTCTTGGTTGTTTTCTAATTCTGTGCAAAATGCTGCAGTATCCTCAAATACCTTCCCATGAGCCATCTGAATAGAACCAAATTCCCAGGCTTGTTTGTCATGATTACAAGGTAAACTCTCCAGTGTCAGATGATGTGACTTGCCATGCTCTTTTGTGACATTTATTTTGAAGTTTTCTGAATATGCTTTTAAGATGGTGCCACTCTTCATATTCCGAACAGGGTGATGTGTATGAATGAAAATGTAGAAATTCATAGGCATGAATTCTGGTAATACTGACATTCTTATATTGTTGTTAGGAACTTCCAGACTTTTGTAATATGGACAGTATATATTTGCTTCTCTGTACTTTCTATAATGACTTGAACACAAGCATCAAACTTTCTTCTCTACCTACCCTCACAATTCCACTTGAGAAGCCTGTTGAAATGATCAACAGGTAAAATACAATAAAAAGATTAAAAAGCAGAGGAAATCTGCATAAATACTGGAAATTAGGGAGTATTACCATTTCCCTGTCAGGTACTGTGACTGAACTGACTATAATATGGATGGAATGAAATTGAAAGAAGTTATCATGAGTCTATACAACAGTCCTCCTCTATAATATAGCAGTAAAGTGTTCTGGAAAAGAGTGAAGGACCTGGTAGAACACAACTAACATCTACTAAATGTAGCGGACCATGGGACAGATGGGAACATTTTCCTTGAATCTCTTGTAAAGAAAAAGCTTATACATTTAGATGTGACTGCACTGGGAAGTTGTGAGGTTTATGCAAGAGGGCACAGCACAAACCATGAAGTTCAGCAGTAAAATAGGGGTTCTAGCTGAATACTAGTGGCTGTTTTTCCTGGAGTGGAGGGCTGCACAAGAATGGAGGCCTGGACAGCCACACGGGTACACAGTATGGAGAATGGAACAGACAGAAAGCTGGGCATGACGAAGCAGGGCAGCTCCACTCAACATCCACTTAGAGACTGTGGTGTGGACTTCCCAGCCCTTGGACTCTCTCTCCCTATGCCTCTGGCAGTTGGCTGTTAATATACAGTGCTTCCATCTGCCCTCCAGCATGAGGTCGAGAACATGGTTTTTAACCAGGAAGATGAAACGGAGATTGGAAGAGCATCCACACTTCTGCTCCCAGGCAAACACAAGGTCAGGAGAGCCAAAATTTCACTCACAGATAAATAATAACCAGGGGCAACAACAATGCTTTTTTCCCCATAAAAAGATAAAGAAAATTTAGTACTTGAAAGTAGAGAAAAATTTTTTAAAAACAATTTTTTAATAATTAAGCAGAAGTAAATGTACATCTACTTTGTGCACCGCATAAAATTCTAGAAAACATGAACTATAAGAAAAAAAGAGATGAGAGACGAGCAATGTAGAGGACAGGAAATATCTTACATGCATAAATAAGACGATGAGGAAATCACAGTCCTGGAACAGAGAAATGTCAGTATGTGCCGGAAGTAAGCAGAATCAGCACCGAAGAAAATCAAGTCAGATGTGGCAGCAAAGTGAGGCAATCATGCATAAATAAGACGATGAGGAAATCACAGTCCTGGAACAGAGAAATGTCAGTATGTGCCAGAAGTAAGCAGAATCAGCACCGAAGAAAATCAAGTCAGATGTGGCAGCAAAGTGAGGCAATCTTACAGAACAGAAAGATGGAAAAAATAGTGGATTTGGAGAACAGAATAAAGAAATCCAACACACAGATAGTTTACTTCTCGAAGAAGAAAACAAATGAAAAAGAAGCAACAATCAAGGCTAAAATGAAGGCAACTTTTTGAGATTTCAGAAGGAAATCAGTAGAATCAATGACTTACCATGGGCTTAGAAAAGTAATTAAAAAGAGAATAACAGCTGTCACATTATGGGAAAATTTATGAATTGCAAAGATTCAAAAATGGTTTCTATAGTCATGCTGTCAGATACTCAGAAAGGAATAAAAGTCAAGCAGGTCTCTGAATTTTTTTGATAACTCAATACCAGAATAACTATGATGGTGATGATGGTGAATAATAAAAAAATAACAAACACTTCCTGAGCATGTTTAATGAATCGGGTACGGTCCTGTATGCTTTTTACATAGAAGATAATTGAAACCTCACCACAAGTTTATGACATAAGTGCTTATAGTCTCCTCATTTCACAGAACAATGTTTTCAATACACCAAAATAAAAAAGTGAAGGAAAGCAAAAAAATAATGCCAGAAAACAAAGAGCAAGGAATCATACGATGTTCAAAATACACTGTTACATAATTAAGACTAGCCATATTAATTATGAAAATAAACAGAATTAAGTTAAATTCCCCTATTTAAAAAAAGACTCACATTGAATAAAAAAAGAAATAAAACCAAAAGACAAACCCATTTCTATGTTGTCTATAAAAGCAATCTCCCCAGCACTTCAAGTAACTCATGAAGTTAAAAGTAAGAGGATAGGGCAGAAATATTTAAAGCAAAAGAAAACAAACAGAAATGAAGACAGAAATGCTATTATTAAAGTAGATTTTAATGCAAAAGAGCCTTAAATGGAATAAAAAGAGTAATTTCATATGAAAAATGATAGCAGTGCCATAAAGCCAACGTTCATTGTGGTTGACAGAACTCTATATAGAAATATTAATGAGCACCCAAAAAAATAAGTATGTGAAGGATTTAGATGGTTTCAAAACAGGTGATTTAACAGATCTAACTAATTCTCTGTTTCCTGAAGCACAGATAATATATTTTACTCAGGTAGGCAATAAATATTTAAAACATTTTAAATTTATATTAGACCAGAAAACTCAAATTAACCCAAAGTAGCAAAAAGGATTTGGGGCTTACTGTCTGATCATAGTTCAAGAAGTTAATTATAAATGAATAAAGGAACCCCCTTGCTCCAACCATTTGGGAGTTAAACATCCTCAATTTTCCTAAATAATTGCTGGGTTAAAGCAGGAATTGAAACTGCTTACATTAATGATTAGAAAATAGATTAGAAAATAGAGATAGTGAGAATAGCACATATCAAAACATATGGAATCTAGTCAAAGCTGTAATCACAGGCATTCTGCCAATTTTAATCCATTTATGATTAAATAAGAATGAATAAAAAGATTTGATCTAAACATTTAATTCATGAAGTTAAAAAAACAATAAAATAAGCCTACGGAAATAAGAAGAAAGTAATAAAATAAAAGCAGAAACTGATAAATAAATAGCAAAAATTGTAGATTTGGAAAATACAGAGGCTGGTTGTTGAAAAATAAATCTCTACAAAAAAAAATCTCTGCAGCTTTCAAATCAAGAAAACAGGGAATCAACTTAAATACATAATTCTAGAAGAAAAGAAGGAAAGGATGAATTATCAAGGACACTGGAAGATTTGATAAAACAAAATCCAGGCTATTATGTACAATACAGATTTGAAAATCTGGATTAAATGGATAATTGTTTAGTGAAATATACATTAACAAATTGATTTAGTAAATGTAAAACTTCAATATATTGAAATTTTTAAAGTTGTCATATAAGTACTGTACTCCCAGAAATATGCCAAACCCAGATGGTTTTATGAGCAAAATCTTTCAAAATTTTAAGATATAGCTTCTTTATTCACATTTGACACTTCTGTCATGATAAAATTTCAAGATTCCTATTAAATCATAGAAAATTCTAGATAAAATACATTATCAGTAAATTGAACTTATTAGTGTAGATGGTCCCTGACTTAACGATGGTCTGACTTATACTTTTTCAACTTTACAATGGTGCCAAATGATATGTATTCAGTAGAGATTGTATCTTGAATTTTGAATTTCAATCTTTTCCCAGGCTAGCACTATGTAGTGCGATACTTTTTCATGATTCTCGGCAGTGGCAGCGAGTTGCAGCTCTCAGTCAGCCATGGGATCACGAGGGTAAACAACCAACACTGTGTTGCCAGTATTTTTTGGATATTGTATTTTTTTTTGTTTGTTTGTTTTTTTCCTTTTTGTCTTTTTTCATGTCCGGCAACGGATCACAACCCTCAGTGTCGCGCCCGCACTGGACCAGGACTGGCAACGGGATCGCAACCCTCGGCGCTGCGCCCGCACCTTGNCTCTCAAGCGGTGCACTGTAGCAGTGTGCCACCGGGCCGGCCCTGTATTTTGTGTTTTCATATCCAATCAGATCTACAGAATACCCATTTTTGACTTGCAATATTTTCAATTTATGATGGATTTATCAGCACATAACTCCATTGTAAATCAAGGAGCATCTGTACAATAAAGTATACTATCTCATGATGAAATTGTGTTCATACCAGAAATGAAAGGTAAAAGGACATTTACTAGCAATTAGATCAATAAATAAAATGAGAAAGACTGTACTTTCATACATAAATGATAAAAATATATTTGATAAGATTCAAATTCTATTTATTATGTAGTCTCTTGGTAAATTAATCATAGAAGAATACTCCTTTAATTGGTAGAGAATATCATACTTAGTGGAAACATTCCCGAATCATTCCCATTAAATAAGGAATGAGACAAGGATGCCTGCTATCTTTGCTATTATTCAACATTTTTCAGGAAGCACTAGCCAATGAAACACGTCAAGAAAAAGAATTCAGATGAACAAGTATTATAAAAGAGATTTGCATATGATATAAACTTTCTATGTGGGAAATCCAACAAAATCAACTAAAAAGTTATTAAAAAATAGTAATTCAATAAAAATGTCAGATACAAAACAAATATAGAAGAAGTGATAATCTTTCCATATATTTTCAATAATCAGAATGCAATATAAATGAAGCACTAGTT
>NW_007728949.1:213752-261602 GCF_000696425.1 Galeopterus variegatus
AACAATGACTTATCCCTGAAGACCTGTTAAATAAATACAAGAGTAGCTGATACTAAGTGTTGGTGGGAGGAGAGAATATCAGTATATTCAGACACTGCTGGTTGGACTATAGAATGACTTAGTCGCTCTGTAGCAAGCTGGCAATATGTAACCAGATTAAATAAAGGTATGCCTTATGACCAGCGATTTCACTCCTTACAAAATCGTAAGTGGAAATGAATGAGGATGTTCCTGGAAGCATTGTTTGTGGTGGTGGGAAGTTGGAGACAATCCAGGTATCCTTTGCTGGAGGAACAGATGCATAAATGTCGTGACTGCCTGCCATCAGAAGCTATATAGATTAGATGAACGTTGTGTAGATGTGTATGCATAAATTTTACAAACTTGTCTGGAGTGAAAAAAAAAAAAGGAACGGAATGAAATTTAGAATACACAATAGCATTTATGCAAATCAATAATACATGAATACAAATATACATTTCATAGAAATGCATACAAATGCTCAAAAAAGATACTAAAAATATAAAATTTCAAATGAAAATTTTACGTTTAGAAAAAAAGGAAGGAAATGGGAATGGAGAATAGGGATCAAAGGGAATAAATAAAAAATAAGAGTGAAAACTTGCAAGGTATCATAAAAGAAAAAAAGAAGGAAGCAAGGAAGGAAGGAATTAGTTTGCTTGGGCGGCCATAACAAAATACCACAGGCTGGGAGGCTTAAAGAGCAAAAATTTATTTTCTCATAGTCTCGGGGCTAGAAGTTCCAAATGAAGGTGCTGGCAGATTCGGTTTCTGGTGTGACCTCTTTTCCTGGCTTGTAGACGGCCCCTTTCTCCTGTATCCTCACATGACCTTTTCACTGTGTATTTGAGGAGAGAGAGAGAGAGAGAGATCAAGAGAGAGCAAGCTCTGGTGTCTCTTCCTCTTCTTATGACACCAGCTCTATCGTATTAGTGCCCCAATCTTACCACTTCATTTCACCTTAATTACCTCCCTAATATTCTTTTTTTTTTTTTTTTAAAGATGACCGGTAAGGGGATCTTAACCCTTGACTTGGTGTTGTCAGCACCACGCTCAGCCAGTAAGCGAACCGGCCATCCCTATATGGGATCCGAACCCGTGGCCTTGGTGTTATCAGCACCACACTCTCCCGAGTGAGCCACAGGCCGGCCCCTTCCCTAATATTCTTATCTCCAAATAGTCATATTGGGGGTTCAGGCTTCCCCACAAGACTTCTGGGGGACACAATTCAGTCCACCCCAGGAGGGTTATTGGTGGGGGGTAGTATTTCTTCCAACCCTGCCTCCTTGCAGATCACTGCATCGGCAGAGCTATCTACTGTAAAGTTGACTTCACACAGTTCATATTGCCCCCTCAGGCCTAGGAGAGATCATGGTTCCTGGTTGTAACTGATCCCAGATGAGGCACTGTTATTCATTGTTGCAGAAGAACAACCATGAAAATTCTGAAAAGATTAACAGGGAGTGACTTGTGCTATCAGATAAATTTAAGTGTATCCTAAAAGTGCAATAATGTAAATAAAGTCACAGTGGCCTGAAGATAGACAAAGTATGAGAAAATCCTTAAATACAGCCCTATATGTTTGTGTTTTTATTTGTGCTTGTATGAATATGAATAAAGACATTTCAAATCAGTGGTTTGGGGATTTTTAAAAAATTATTTTGGAACTATAAATTCCTATGTTATGGCACACTCAGACAAATTCAAGGTCATGAAACAGAGAAATCTAAAATAAATAAGTAAATAAATAATGATGAAAAAGGAGAAATTGAGTAAAAATTAATTTGAAATCTGGTTGGGAAATATATACTCACACATAAAAATAAAGATAGAAACAATAAAGATGAGCAGTGCCTGATTGGATTATATAGAAATGAAATGTCTCTATGTTAAATGATATAAATATATTTGAAAGGCAAATGTCAAATAAGAAAAATATATTTGCAATATATGACTGGTAAATAATACATTAAAAAAAATCTGTTTCCTCAAAATAATTTAAAACATGAACAACTCTACAAAAATGTAGAAACTCACTACAGGAAATTGCAAATAACCAATCAATTTATGAAAATTAAGCACACCAGTACTAACTTAAAATCAATTACTGGTAAATAATACATTAAAAAAAATCTGTTTCCTCAAAATAATTTAAAACATGAACAACTCTGCAAAAATGTAGAAACTCACTACAGGAAATTGCAAATAACCAATCAATTTATGAAAATTAAGCACACCGGTACTAACTTAAAATCAATTAAGACGATATGATATCACTTTCCTTATTAATTTGATGAAAATATAAAACCTAGTGCTGGCAAATTTTTGGAAAAATGGAGTTAAATTATTAAAACTTTTTTGGTGTCAATGCAAGTGTGTATACATACACACATATTTAACCTTTAATTCTATATGTAGAATTTTTATCTTTGAAAATAATTACAAAAAGACTAAATATATGTAAAAAGAAGTTTATCATGACATTACTTGTAATATTATAAAATTCAAAATAATCTAAATATCCTATATTGGTAATTAGTTAAACATATCTATAGGACTGCATACTATAAAGGCATATGAAATTTTTCCCATAACATTTAATAAAATGAGGGAAATTTTTACTTTCTTTTTTGACTAAGTGGAAAGAACAATTTACAGGGCTTTAATGTGTTAAGTATGAGCCCAATTAAATATAAAGGGGATATAAATTCTCAAAAAAAGTAGAAAATAAAAATACCACAATATTAAAAATTATCATCTCTGGGTTATTGCTATAAATATAGTCTTACACTTATTCTTTATATATATTCTGTATTTTTGTAAAATTTATAATTAATACTAATTAATACTTTTTTATAATCAGAAGAAAAATTTAATTTTAAAAAGGGCTGTTCCTTGAATTTTGTTACATATAGCATGACAGTCTTGTTGACTAAACAGTGGGCCATAATAAATACCAGTTTTGAGTCAGTAAAGAAGCATTGCTCGAGGCCTTCGCACCATTTACTATGTGATTCCAAAACATGTCACCAAATAGCGTCCTTAAATTGCAGTGTTAAGCCAAATGCTATATTTTGCTATATAAAATAATCATTTCATTAGGCCGACTACTTTATTAATGATTAAAAATATCTGAATGATAACAATGAGAAGAAGGCACATTTGAAGCTTTCTATACAGATGACAAAATGCTGTGTTTTGTAACAACCCATTAATGCGGGTACTATTATTCCCATTACATAGGTCAGAAAACAAGTTCGGTTTATGAGTGAGGGGCCAGGTCATTAACTCATGATAATATAAGAAGTGGGTATTTGAATTCTGACTCTCATTGCTCTTCTGCTCCATGTACTGAATAAACTAAGAAAGAATGGATCACCTTCTGGGATCAAAGTGTTACTATATTGTCCTCTGACAGATTAAGGAACAAAGCAAGGCCCTTTACCTTCCCACTCAGACTGTCTGGTCTTCCTTCCTTCCTTCCTTCCACTCTATACACAGTCACACCCATTCATTTAGGTATTGTGTATAAATGCTTTTGCATAATAGTGGCTGAGTTGAATAGCTGTGACAGAGATTGTGTGGCCAGCAAAGACTAAAATATTGACATCTGGCCCTTTACAGAAAAATTTGCTGACCCCTGCGGTATAGGAAAAGATTAAAAAGAAATTTTAAATATTTAAATTTTAAATATTAAATTTTTTTTTAAAAGACAGCAGGCATTCAGGAAGAGTTCTTTAATTGCTTCAAAATCACGTTGGTTTTTGTTTTTGCAGGAACAAAAATCTCAGACCCTAGAGCTTCCTGGAATATGTAACAGAGTTGTTCCTTAAAATAGATATTTCCCTAAAAAAACAGTGACATTATCCTCTATAGGTTTGTGCTGACACAGTAACAATGAATTGCTCATTTCCCAGTGGACCTTAGAAGCTATTTGAGCAGGTCATGTGTACCTAAACCTTGACCAAAACCTTTGACAAACCTAGCGTAGACTGACTTGGGATTTGGGTAGGTACATGGGAATGAAGTAGCAGTCAATAAACTGAACTTGGATATGGAGAGTTTCTGGATGAAAAGAGAACTTCAAAAACTAAAGGAAAGTAGAAGTAATGATAGTAAAACTCCAGAAGCAATTTAAGGAGACACGGAACTGGGTGTTGAGCTTAGCAATCTCTTATTACCTATAGGCTTATATCCTATCCTACTGCAAGATGAGGCATGATTCTGGGAAAGAATTGTGAAGGTCTGTTTTGTAGGATATACCCAAGGAGTAAGCAAGCCATTTTGTCTCACTCTGAAAGCAAACAGTAATATCTCTAAAGGGGCATAATATTATCTGAACTTTAAAAACTCAAGGTGTCTGGATGATGGCACGTATAAAGACTCTTCATGTAGGATCTGAAAAAGAGGATGACAAACCATGGGTAAGCATGCTGCAACATGAGATTGGGAGAGAACTGGTGGGGCTTACTTTGGAGGCCAGGGTACAGGGAGGGGATTTTGAAGACCCAGGTAAAGTGGGAGGATTGCTACTATGCACGCCATCCATGAATATGCCGAGCTAGGGAGAGAGATAAAAGCACAGTCCAGAGGAAAGGGACGGTGGGAGACCAAGAAAGACTGGCAAAGTGAGGAAAGGATAGAATTGTGAAGGGTAGAGGGCAGAGGGAATGGAATGAGGAGTGAGGAACAGATAAGATGATATCAATTCATGTGGCAGGACACTCCCTGCATTTCTGAAGTCTTGATTTGCCTGGGTTATCATGGGACAAAATGGATTACAATACGCATTGCCCTCTGTCAAGGATCCTGCAATCTGGGGTTGGGGGCAGTGGGAAAGAAAACATGTACACATAAAAATTAACTAATAGTACAAAGCAATAAAAGGAATACAATCTAGAGAACTGTAGCAGGTGGTTTAATTCATGCAGATGTGAACTGTAAAAAATATTTCTTTTTCATTCCTGAGTTGCTTTTTAAAAAACATCTCGGATCAGTGATTCATATAAAAAATGGTACCTAGGGCAGTAGTTTCCACTAAGGTTATCCTGAGGGTCATATCCAAGTGGCATAGATAATAAAAAAGACCATGTATATATTTGCATTTAAAGTGGCATGATTTACATGTTTTTGCATATGCACATGTACTATGCATATAATTATGTTGACTGTATAGCCTGCCCTTACACACAATATTAAATTTTAAGTCACTAGGCTGGAGGGGGTCAATTCTTACTTTTTGTTGCCTAGATTGTTTCCCACTCATCCTCTGTCACTGATGTAGCCATCTTGTGGGAGAGGTGAAGAAAAGGGGCCTAGGGACTGGGCTGGCAGATTGTTGGGTGCTGATGGGGGTTTATACCAGACCCTAGCTTTGAGAGCACTGGACTATATCAGGTGGCTATGTTCCCATAAAATCATATAAAGCTAAATGTTCTGTGCCAGTGAGAGGCTTTGTCAACAATTGTAAAAAAAAATGCGTTAATACTATTAATAAAATTAATGATTATTCACATTTGCCTATTTTTTTCTCTGACCTGTATGAAAGACATAATCCCTGAAAGACAGGGATTAATGTAAGTGGTCACTGTTTATTGAAAGCTTAGTACATACCTGGTATTACCTGTATTAAGCACTTTACATACAGCCCTTCATTCTATTTTTTAAAACAATTAATTACTTTATGAAGTAAGTATTATTATCTCTGTACTTGAAAAAAATGACATGTAGAGAGGTTAGGTGACTTACCCAAAGTTACACAGTTAATAAATGGTAGAACAGGGACTCACTGATATATATTCATTTAATGCATATTGAACGTCTATGTGCAAGATACGGTGAGGCACTATCTGTTGAACTCCAGAGTCAGGTAAGTATTGTAGATAATTAGGATAGTTATTTCCTGCCTTAAAACTACTTATCCTTTGGGTGTCTCTCTTTTGACAAACAGTCAGAACATTCACCCACTCACTGATGCCGTCAATTCAGAGTGCTATCTTAGATTATACCTACTCCATCAACTCTCATATCCAAACAATCGCCCAGTCAATTCTGCCTTGTGAATATCTCACTTTTCCAAGCTCTTCTCCAAATCTATATTGCCACCAATGTGTCTTTGGCTCATATTACCATATAGCTTTGTCCCTGTTCTCCTTGCCTCAAGAAAATGAGAAGTAGCCAGAGATGTCCGGAATGACATTTTAGGCATCTTTGTTTTCCAGTGTTTAACACAGAGGCCAGAGCAATGTTTGTTGAAGAAATTCTTGAATAGGATTCTTACAAGTGAAATTTTGAAAACTAATCTGTCCATGTGGACTTATTCAGATATATGTATACTCTGAGAAAGTTTTCCTGGGCACAAACACATGTCGTGTATGGCATTTGTAGACCTAGACATTCCAAATGAGGTACCATTTGGTCAGGAATAGATCTATACTGCAAAGATCCAATAAATATAGATGGCTCGGTTACATAATGTAGTAATTTTACATGGAAGTGGGGGGAAGAATTGTCATGATCTAAGTTATCCTAGAAATCAGGCTAAGTAAGAGAACTTCCACACTGAGAAAGAAACCCAGATATTCTAGAAATCCCAACAAACCAACTTCAGACAGTTTCTGGCAATGCGTTTTTATCATTCATGCCAACCTGCTTTCCCCCCTGCTCCCCAATATAAAATGTACCAGCCATAGTGAATTCGAGTTAGTCTAATAAATGGTTATTAAGGATTGATTGTATGTCAGGGGATTGGAAAATAAGTAATATATAAGCACTAGGGATTGAGAATGATTTAGTAATGCATAAGCAGAATCTTCACCTTTACAGAGTTAAATGAACACATCAGTCCATTAATGTTCGTAATATGCTGTCAGATGAACTATCTCTTAGAACCTCATTTTCATAATTACTATCTCCATCTTTACAGATGAGGAAACTAAATCTCAAAATATTAAGTGAATTACTCAGTATCACACTGCCAATGAGGGTTAAAGTCCAGGACTTCCGATGCCAAATCTTTACTCTCATATCATGCTGCAAAGATGTTGAGGCAATTTATTAATTAATTTATTCAGAGATTCATTAATTAAGCAAATGCTTATTGAACATGGTCTTTTCTAAGCTCTTGGGACATGTCAGTGAACAAAAAAGATCAAGATCCCTGCTCTCAAGGAGCTCTCGTTCGTGGTGAAGCCTTGATAAGCTGCAAATCTCCTTATGTAGGGAAGGCCTTCGCTGCTGCCCATGGAGGCTTCAGGATTCTTCCCCCTTATGACAGTGGCTCACTCTGTGGAGCAACTGTCCTCAGGCCCTCACCAGTGAGAATGGTTTCTTGGTCCACATGTGTTTGGGTTAGTCATTGTTAACCACATTCTATTGACTTGGCTGCATGTATCAGTTACTACAAAATTATTTAGAGCACAAGGCTGTTTGCATTTAATTAATTTAAATATAAACACACAATCTTAGGAAAATTAAGTAAACAAAAACATTTTCATGCATCATAGGCATTTTGCGAACATATACAGTGTAACCTGTTAATTACATTTCCCTTCACAAACCATTTATCTTTTCAAAGCCATGCCTAATAATTTGATGCTTCTCACTTACATTTTTAACTGCTTATGATTAATTTTTTTCAGACCATTTCTAAAGGGATTGCCATGTCCCAAATGAAAGGGAATATTACAATAACGTGTTACAATAAATTGCATATAGTGTCTGATTTTAGCTCAAAGACTATGAGGGATCATTTGGATAGTTACAAAACTTACTGAGATAAAATGATATAATGAGTCCTCTTCTAATCAGTATCCTTTCTTTAATCTGAAGGAAGCTCATCAGAAGATCTATAATAGAAATTTCCAAAATTTAATGTGCACCCTGTATATGTATCAAATAGCATTGCCATTTATGTGCCCCTAAACTGAATCCTGAGAATCATTCTCAGAGTTTCCTTTTGCCCTGCTCACAGTGGACAATCTGTGACTAAAGTTGGCCCTGTTCTAGCCACAGCCATCTAGCTCTACCTGCCATCTCCTGTCCATTCCATTTGCACTTTCATCATCTGTTTAAACTATTGCAATACAATTCAATTTCATCTCTTTGTCTCCAAGCAACCACCACAGGAAACAGGTGTGTAGCAAGGCGCAGCACCTTGAGCTCCAGCCTTACCGAATTATTTGCAGTATCTTCAATGGATTCTATTCTTTCAGATCTTTGCGCCTTTGCATATTTTTCTTTTTGTCCTTCTATGAAGCTCTTTCCTTTTAGTTTTCCTAACAGTCTACTCTCATTTTTCATACTCTGATTAGGGGTCTCTTCTCTTCCAAAAGAAGCATTCCCCCGAGCCCCTTATGGCCTCTTTCTCTTGATCTACGTAAAAAAAGCTACTCTCCTTTGTCCCCACTGTCCCCAGCACCACAGTGCTTTGTGAGTTATTTCTCTTTGCATGTCTTCTACACCATTCACTCCTTTGGTAGCATGCGTGAGTTATTTATTTCTCCAGCACCTACCGGAGTGATGATCCATGAACTCAGGGAAGCCTACTGGATGCATAAACAGACATCTTTGATAGAGAGGAAATGTCCCCATGCTCAGGTGCAGTGTAATTCTGAAGTAGCATGCTTTAAAAGAGGCTACAGAATGCTGTTCCTGAAAAGTGGGGTGGGCAGTATTTGCCAACCTTCTTTTTGCTTCTTCTTTCTTTTGATTCTTTATTTTCCCTCCTTCCTAAACAGATACGTATAGAATTTTTATCCAAATGACATTTGCTATGTCTTAGCAAAATAAGAACTGTAGAGTTTTCAGCCTTAGAAGTGTCTCTGCTACCCCTGGATACTTCCTTGCAGCTAGCTACACTGGTACCAGCTGGTGGTAAATGTCTTGGTCACAGTGTCCAAACCACAGCCATATGCTGTGCCTGCAATCCACATGGGGATCCTTGAACAATCCCTCACTTATATACTTTCAAGAATAAATTCCCCAACGTAAGCTATTTATTTTATTTTTTGTTATGTACACTCTCATGTGTCCCACAAAGTCAAAGGACTGGAATTTGCTTGCATTATTGATGTATAGGACCAGTCCACATTTGTCATATCGGCTGGCCTAAGATACACACTCAATTTGTAAAACATGGAATATAAAGCTGATCAAAACAAGTGAATTTAGTAATTCCTAATAGGCAAAGGACACTTGTTCACACAGCACAGCCCCTGAAAACTATGGTGTTAGGCAAAACCATGAAAATTGACTTATGTTAATTCACTGATGAAAAGATTCTCAAGACAGTTATACTATTCAGGTTATTAAACTAGGCTCAAACATCTGCCTTTAATAGTTTTCCAAATATCTGTTAAATATTTCATAATAGCCAGCAAAAGTAGATGCCAATGAGTTTAAGAAAAAATGTAAGGACAATCAAACTTACCATTTGAGAGAGTCTGTTGTTCTTATCTCAGAGCAGTTTTCCTTAGGAATATAATTTGAGAATCATTAACATGGATCACCCAATGAAGTAAACGTTTTATTTTTTTAAAAAAATTTTAACGAGCAAACATTTTAATAAAAGGCCATTCTATATGCTGTTATAACTGAGAAAGAGTAAGAGTAGGTTGTCCCTGCCTTTGTTCTTGTGGTTTGCTTTACCAGGATGCTCTTTAGCCCCAGTCTACCTGATGACTATCTCAACTGCTGCTTTTCCTTGACCCCCTCACCCTAGTCCATTATTACCATGACAGTGGTTGTATTTTATTAGAGAGTTATTTGTTTGTAAGTTCCTCCCGATCTGGACCATGAGCTCAGAGAGGGACAGGACTTGCCTGTGTATGATTGCACCCAGCACATGATTTGAGCTAGATCAGGTATTTGAAACATGAAGATCCTTATTATTAACCACAGAAAGTCCGTGATCTCTATTTACATACTAAATCAGTGTTCATTCTTAGTATCACCTTTATCACAGAATTTAACACAGGTTGATTTACCTCAATGTTAGAGAAATGCCTGCTCCACAGCTACTACCTAAACAAGGAAGTGACCTTTTTCTGCTTGCTTTGCTCTGTAATTTCTGTGTCCCTGGAATGTCTTGGGCTGCTGCCTTTATTTTCTGTGAGAAGACCATGGACAGGTGGTGCAGTTTACTAGTTAAACAGTTGGACCCTGCTCTCAAGTGTCAGGAGGGTTTGCATCCCATTTCTACCTCTGACTACCTGTGTGATCTCAGTCTCGTTACTTAATCTTTCTGTTTCCTCTGACCAGAAACACGGAGGTGTGTGTTTTGCTCTCTCTTGCCTGAGTTTTCTCATTTTTAAAACAAGATAATGATGAAATTTACCTCATAGGACTATTGGAAGCATGAAATGATATGCAAGTGTACTTTAAAAAGTATGTGGAAAAATAGAATTAAAAGATAATATGAATATTTCCATGAACTTTTTGAAGTAACCTCAGAAGATGTTTAAGTTTCTTAGAACAGGACCTGACATATGGCAAGTACTTAATAAATGTTGGTTATTATTATTATTTTACACTTCAGTGGTAGAAAGGGTTTTATAAGTCAGATCTTGTTGGTAGGAAGAAAATCTTCCAAATTAGGGTCTAAGCTGAAAACATTTTCTGTAATTAAATAAACATAAATTCTCTGAAATTTCCTATAATCTCATTAAAGACATCTTTTGCTACTGCAGCTTAAGGCTTTTCTGTTTTATTATTTTATATCATTTTATCATGTTGTATAGACTCTTTCTATTTTAATTATATATAGTCCTCGGATGAGTAGTATTAATATCACCTGTAGGCATGCAGATTTTAGGACCAACAGAAGTTCTACTGAATTAGAATCTGAATTTTAATAAAAACCCCATATGACTTTTATGCACATTAAAGTTTGAGGAGCATTGATATAAACTACACTGTATTTTCCTCATCTAAAAAATTGAACATAATCGAAGTACCTACTTCACAGGTTTGTTGCTGGAGTTAAATGTGTTAATATATGTAAAGCATGTAGAACAGTGCCTGACACACATAGCAAATGCTAAATACATTTATTTATACATTATGCACATATATATAATGTTAAGAAAAATGGCAATGAGGATATTGCTCTTTTATTTTTAAATTGGCCACAAAAAACACATGCCAAGTATTGTACTCAATTTGGGGCACCACAGTTTATATAGGCATTGAAAAACCACAGCATATTCAAAAAATAGGAATCAAGGTGTTGAGGAAAACTAAATGAAGTCATTAGAATGGCTAAAGAAAGTAGGAATATTTATGCTAGAGCAAAACATACCTCTGGGAAAAGACAGCTGCCTTCAAACTTTTGAAGGTTCAGACTAATTATTTGTGATCCTAGGTGTTAAAATAAGTACAAAGGCACAGAAGTTACAGAGAGAGATTTGATTCAAAATAAGAAACAGTTCTAATTTCCTCACAGTTAGATCTGTCCAAAGTAGAATGGACTTTCCTGCAAGAATGAGTTCCCCGCACTGAAAGGTCAAATAGATACTGATGTTCACCTTTCTGAAATAGCCACAGGGGTTCATTAACTGGGTGGTTTCTGAGGTGCTTCCTGACTCTGAGATGCATGATTCAATGAGTGATATAACTGAAGGGGTGCTTAGCCTTCCTGTAGATTCTAGAAACTTCAACCTCTTCATTTTATAGATAGGGGAGCCTAGATATAGAGAGGTTAATTAGCATGCTTGTGGCTGGTGGGAACAGCTCCTTGACCTGAATGCTGATCTTGTGAATTCTGCTCCAACACTTTAACCAGGTGTCTTTTTGTTGGGCTTCTCCGATCACTACATCAGGAGCTAGCACCAAATACTCTACTCTGATTCCTAGACTTTGATACTTTGGGTTTCTATTATTATTTGTTTTTTTTTAAGAGCTCACTATGGCTTTTATCTTGGAGAAAAGATATCCTAAATCTTATAAAGTACAGGAATTTAGGCTAGTTTTGTGTCAAAAATCTTTCTCTTACCTGCCATTAATGGATCCTTCACATTATGGCAGAGTCTCTCAAAGCAGAAAGTGTTCTGCTGAATCCTAAGTTCTTTGATGTGCTCTAAGAAAAACAGGTTCTGAGGAGGATTAAATTTGTAAAACCAGCACAATTAATTGGCTGTTTGATGTTCAACAACACACAGCAACATATTAAAGATTCTTCGAAGTCCAAAAATAGAGACACTCATTTAATTTGACCTCAGAATTTCTTAGACATTTGACCGTTTAAACACTGAGCACCCTATCCTACTCCCACACATACTCCCTCCATCTCTCATATAGTGACATTAATAAATGTTAATATCCTATAAATACTCTTCAAGAGACTTTAGCTTTGGTATCTAGAAAAGTCACAGCAAGTGATTTTGACAATTTGCTGTCTAATTTCTTTTAGGTTCTATCTTTCTCTCTCTCAGTAGTTCCTTATTCCTCTTTTCCACATTTTAAAAGCAAGAAGAAATAGACAGCAAATTTAGGCCTTTGTACAACTGGTATATAAATTGTCCTCCACTGAGTTGGTCCTCTCAAACCAAGAGATGATTTTCTACTGAACTCAAAAGGAAATGAACCTACCCTATCACCCATCAGTCTTCTATGTATTTTCTCGGTGAAATTAAAAGCATGTTATATTGAACAGGACTTCCTCTGCCACAGGTATAGAAGGCTTCTCTACAAGGTTTATATATTTCTCCATTCAGAATTATGTAGTAATGTTCTACAAAGATCCTGGACCAGCTTGGAACAACATATTTTAAAGTCAAAGTAAATAAATGTTAGAACTGAAAGTTACTTGATCAACTAAGAGGTTAAAAGCCCAACAAGGCTCATTACATCACTATATCATTTCTCCCATGAAAAGGAGTAAATACTAGAAGAATTCCAGACTCCAAGATAAGGCCAGTAGGGATAACACAAGTCAGACTAACAGAATGGTAAACTCATACTCCTTAATCTGACCTAAACTAGGGTGAAGAAATATGACAGAATGACTGTCTTGTCTTCCATGGGAGACAATTGGTCTGGTGAACTCGAGACAGCAAAGGGCAAAATTGGAAATGAAATAAAAACTGACTGACAACCTGCTGTGCATCAGATACTTCCATGCACATTTTCTCATCTAAGCCTCAGAATAAGACTATGAGAAAGGCTGTGGCCTCTCATTGTATAGATGAGGAGCTGAAGCCCAGAGAAGTTGGGTTACTTACTCAAAGTCACACAACTAATTAACAGCTAAGCTGATATTAAAACTCAGGTGTTCTGATTTTCAATGTCGATTCTTTGCTGTTATACCCAAACTGCTGGAACTTGAAAAGTTGTCTAATTTCAGGATCAGACAACAAACAGAAGGTTAGAATCTCTTTTAAATAAGTGTTCACTGTCAATGATTTCATTAACTTGTTAGACAGTATTTCAGGTGGATAATGGAAGAGACCAAATTTTTGGATGGGAAGGAGGCAGCTTTTTAGATGCCCTTTCCGTGTGTTGGGTCAGACTTTCTCCTACAGTTCCCTTCACTCCTGAAAGAAGCAATACAGAAAGGCAAGGCAATTTGAGGATTCTAAGCTGCTAAGAAATGAGCTAATCAGCATACGTGTACTCTCTATTGCGTTCAAATGATAAAGTGTGTGGGGCCAAGGCTCAGAAACTAGAGTTGGAGAGCTACCATTTCATGTCAGCGTGAAGGCAAAGAAGGGGGGCATTGGCTGTGATCGAAGTGTCAATAGTTAAAGCTGTAATCACAACTTCAGGAGAGATCAACACCTACTGTACAAGAGGATTTAAAAATCCAATAAATAAAGCTAAATGGAGCAGCTATACTGAACAGTGGCGTAAAGCCATGGTTTACTGGCAACACAGAACATCATTGCATAATGGCCGAACACCGCCAGCATGCTGCGTCAGGCAGCGTGACGCCCAGGCTGCAAAAGCCAGAGAGGGGCTTTGAAGTGATTGACCAAGTTCTATGATTTGCAGGTGCTTTTGTATACCATTTCACTGGTCGGTCACTTATTCAGGAGGTGGGAAAGGCTTGAACCCAGGCTGGCAATTATGCTACTAATTTTGAGTGTGGAAAGAAGCCAGAAAAGGGTCACAACATGGTTGGGAAGCCACAGGTAGCTTCCAATTTGTCTACAAAAAGGGAATTGAAGGGAAAACTCAGTAAGAATCGTAAATCGTATTTGTATAATCATATTTAATGGACAGGTGGCTCACTGTAGAATTTAAAGAATGGCTGTGTGTGTGTGTGTGTGTGTGTGTGTGTGTGTGCGCGTGTGCGCATATGTGTGTGTTTCCTCAAAAACACACAGAAATTATTGAAATTGATGGCATGTAGTCCTGTTTTGGGCTCTAGCTAGCATGCAAGAAACAACAACGCATAGCTGTTGCTACATTCTTTGCCTCAAAAAGGAAGAAATGAGCTTCTGTTGTTAAGAACAGTCCTTCCCAGTGTCACTATTTTTCTTTCTCTCTTTCTTTTCTTTTTCCTGCTGCCCATCATATAAAGCTGTGTTTTAATTTTAAAAAGCAAAATAAAATAGAGCTATTTTAAGGCAAAATATTAAATATGAAAGTGATTTGAAGCTCTGAGTTTATTTTTTTAAAATTAAAATAGAGAATCAGTGTGTGGGTATTGTAAATAGGCGAAGCTTTAGCTCTCCCTACAGGCTTTTGTTACAGTAGCTATCTAGGAGAAAGAGAATATCAGAAGCTGAAAATCATCCCAAAGTGTTCATCAAAGAGAATGATATTCTTTGGCCAAGACAAAGTCACAAACTGTTACCTGGGTTGACAGTGAGATCGTGCAAATTCCTGCTGCCAATGGCACTTTATCACATTATTGAGGCTACAGAGTCTTTTTCTTTTTCATTTAGTCGTTCTCAGCTTTTTATTGAAAAAAAAAATCATAATAAAAACAACTGCAGCAATAGTGCAACAGTCCCAGAAAACCTGAAAAATTGTTTCCAGTTCTCCAATGTCTCTCCAGAGCTTGGCTGTTGAGAATAAGGATTACACTGGGGCTTTTAATTCCAGGTTGGGCTCAGTATCAATTCCAGATGGAATCACTGTGGAATAATAATCTATTAGCATAAGCCCTCATTACAAAACAAACTGACAGCAAAGATTCTCAGCAAACCTCTTAATATTAAAAAATAAAAACCAGACTTGCAAACACACTTTGATCCACATCCCAAACCCAAAGAGAAACTGTCCCTGGATATTCTTCAGTGTAGCACCAGAGATGCACTGAATCAATAATAAAAAAATTGATAATAATAATCAGTAATTAATAATAACAGCTATCATTTATTGATTATTTACTGTTGGCTATATATTCTGCTGAATTATCTTGCTTAGTCCTCATGATAATGCAAACATGTAGGTGTGATTTTCCTTTTTCACGGATAAGCAATAAAATTCAGAAATTAAGCAACTTGCCCAATGTCACTTAGTGGGTTAGGACTGGAGGCCAGGCTCAAACTCAAGACTGTCTGACTATGGTGCCTTGACCATTAACCAATATGCTATACTATATGGCCTCTGTTAATCACTGCACTATACTGCCTTTACTTTTCTTTTAAAGAAGATACTTCTAGATATGACCTGACAGCAAAAATCAATTTAGCAAACTTTATTGCTTTTCAACAAGTACATTTAATATTTATGGAGTGCTAGAAATGGGCAAAGTATTTAAGAGACACATAAAAAATTGTTAAGAGAAATCAACCAGATGAGAAACATATGAAGTAGGACTACAGAATGTGGATGAGTCAGATAAAGAAAAAAATCTAAAGAAGATGAAGTGAAGTAAGTTATTGAATTAAATAGGACACTCTGCATAACATTACCACTGAGTGGGGGAAGGGAAACAAAAGATGCTGTTATGAGAGGAGTCAATATGGGGATAGACTGAGATGATGAATAATAGAAAAGAGACAGAGAAGGATTTTGTTTGGACTTTTAAGAGTTAGAAATTAGGGAGAGGATCCAAGATTCCAAAATTCATTCATTTTACAAAAATTCCTTGAATACTATGGATGAAAATAGTAAATGTTTCATGCCTTTGGCGCTAAAGAGTGAGGAAGAAAGACAGACAGGTAAGCAAGGAGTGTCATGAGCGCTGATAGAACCGGTGCAAGGCACAGTGAGACAAAGAGGAAAGAACAGGTAAAATTGTAGGGAACAGAGTGCTAATTAAGGTTTCATACAAGAGGCAATGATTTAATAGAATCTTGAAAGAAAAAGGAAGCTTTTCCATGTAAACTGGGGAAGCGAGATGGGAAAAGAAAGATATTTAGGGGCAAAAACAGGATGTGCAAAAGCAAGAAGGCATGGGTCATGGAGATCTGTGAGTAGTTTTGAATGGCTGAATGAAGCCTTTGGATTCAAGGAGAGTGTGCGCAGATGTAAGCCTGGAGAAGTAAGCAGGGTCAGCGTCGTGGGGCTTTGAATGGGGAGCTGAGAGTTTGTACTCTATCCTGGTACTGAGAAGTCACTGAAGAGACTATGAAAGACATTCATCTTTTAAAAATCACCCTTATAACAGTGTGGCGGATGAGTAAGGAAGCTAAGGCTGGAGGCAGGGAGGCAAGGTAGGGAGCTGTGCAGTGAATGGTTGCAAAGAGAAGAAACAAGTGGATACACGCAAGAGATAGGGCAAGTACAGTCTATGACTGATTGGGTGCTGGGAGTGACTCGGTGCCATATTGTGAAATTAAGCAATTGATTTTGGAATTGCGCATAAAAGGATGACTCTGACACTTTCATATGGAAAAATAACAACTGGCTAATTTTACACAAATGCTATTTTTCAACTTCTGCACTGTTTAGTGGCTAATACAGCTCTTGGTTTAAAATAGCCCTATTTCTTCAAATCTATCCACATCTCAGAGAAACAGAATTTTAATGTTTAACAGGACCTTTGCAGTTCTCTAGTTCCTAGCTCCCTGTCTATTGCTGATTACGTAGCTATATAATTTAAAGCTGAAACTACTTGTCAAGGGTAACACAATAAGTTAGAGGCAGGGCCAAGACTAAAGCCAGATGACCTGACCCCCAGGCCACATTCGATGTTCCTTAACCATGACCATATGGTATATTTCTGCTGTGGCTCCATTCCAAGAATGATTATATCTATTTAGATCATTTTTGTATTTCCATTTTTATCCTAGCTGCCAGAAAATTTACATCCAAATTTACTGAAGTGCTAGGATTTGCTCAGCTCAAGTGTCTGAAAGCATCTATTCTCCCTTCTTCTGTGAGAAGAGCTTTGTTCTGTTTTACCCTTGAACACCATGTCTTGCATTGTGTTTTAAAGTGTTAACCACCTTTGTGTACTTTTGGATGGTTGGTGGGAGTAACAGTCATAAATAAATAAACTTATCAACAGTTAGTTTCCTTCTAAGCAGTAATATGCTGTATATTTTTTAGTTATGCCCAACATTGGAATCATCATGAAATTTTTGTGAGCTTTGAATATAAAAATTTCCGGAGACTTCTCCAGGAATGGTAGAAAATGTCTATTTAGGATGAACAATTAGAAGCATCCCTGGAATTGTGGATCTGTAAGAGCTCTTCCAAAGCCATGTTTGTCTTTGTTTGAAATATCACCAGGCAAGCCTCTTCATACTAATGGCACTTGCTACATATTTTGCTCGTCCAGCTTCTGCACTCTCCTGCAGAGTCTTCTTTAGACTATTATCTTGATGATTCAGTTATGCACCTTTCTCTCCATCTCCAGTTCAAATGTTTTTACTTGGATTAAATAAAAAAAGTCAAAGGAAGGTGTATGAAAGCGTACTCCTTAACCTATACAATCTTAAAAAGATCTAATACTATAACTACAAGAAAAGCATAGGAATTCTAGCTAGAATAAAAGCAATCCAAGCATCAAATCTTACCAAGAAGATGTGATAAATGATGTGGTTTATCTGCTGAAGGCAGGTGGGAACTTTTGTTGTAATATGTTAGTTATGTGGCAAGTCTCTAGAATTAAGATTGGAAAGCTTTCTCTTTTATGGGTGGATGGGGACCAGGGAGATGGGGAGGTGAGGAGTACCTTCTGTTATAGCTTCAGCAAGGTATACATAGGCTGGTTCTGGCCATTCCAAGTGGAGGTCATAGAAAAGCTGTGTGTGAGAGACAGGCCAAAGACAGCCAGAGAAAACACAGAACAAACAAATGGCTTTATCGATGACATCACATGGTGAATGTATTTTATAAACCAGCAGTCAGGACTTGGGGTCTAACAAGTTTAGATATATTTTTCGTAGCAATGGAAAGGAATATTGGAGATTAGAATTAACTCTGGGATGTCAGATCATTGTA
Organism: Galeopterus variegatus; assembly: GCF_000696425.1. Taxonomy (NCBI): domain Eukaryota; kingdom Metazoa; phylum Chordata; class Mammalia; order Dermoptera; family Cynocephalidae; genus Galeopterus; species Galeopterus variegatus. Next base: position 232,116 of record NW_007728949.1, read on the forward strand.
ACCATTACTAAATTACTAATATTTGTTGATTTTTTCATGTGGTACAAGGAATAATTGGATTTTCTTTTGAAAATCTCATTCTCTGTCTGCCATGGTTGTGATTTGGGTGGTAGCCTGAACTTCAAATTAAGCAGAAAGTATATTTTCATACCTTTAGTGCTTTTTAAACTTCTTGATTGTGGCCAATAGTAATAAATACATTTAATTTCACAACTCATTAAAACCACACACATACACACACATAAAAGTGAAACAAAAGTTTCAGGAAACACTAATCTTACCAAATGTAATATATTTGGATTCTTCTCTGTTCTACTATTTTTATTAAAATCCTGGCATAAACCTCTAAATGAATTTCAAGATCCACTAATGGGCTGTAATCAGCAGTTCAAAAATCACTGTTTAAGATGACTATTGTAAAACCAGTCAACTCGACCTAAAACAGAGAATCTACTTGATTCACAAGGCAGAAACCTGAACAGATGTAGGATGACCTCACTTTATCATATGAAGGCAGAAGCAAAGGTGTTTGATGTTGAGAAATTGCAGAGGGGTAATTCTTAGTGGGGGATTTATTAGCTTTATGGTCCAGGAACCATCATTTTCAGTGTTACTATTTTACTTGGTGGTAGAAAACCCAGAGAGAGGAGAGAAACAATGTTATTTTTCTAATAAAATATTGAATTGCTATTAATATGATTTTCTATTTCAATTATAATCTGTTGTAAGCCTGCCCTGAAGGGCCTGAGCCTAATTCTCTCTTGTGCAGAGCCTGGCATCCTGTTGGCAGCCAGCACATGTTTATTATGGGTAATAACAATAATAATACTAATAATGATAACTTGGTGATTAGAATCATTTGCTTTAATGTTTAAAGCTAGTATTATAAGAACTCCTTTTCTATAGTTTCCATTTTTATTCTTCATGGTTTATTCTTCTTCTAATCGTAAAAAATGCATTTCTTTTTCCCCTTCTGACTTAGTCTATTCAGCAAACATAATGTTTTTTGTGTGCTTTTTCCTCATGGACCTCAAAATTAAATGCCTTTCTTTTGCCTCCTTGTTTGTCTTACCAGAGTCACTGATGAGGTCAACGCAGGTAGAACAGGGAGATTCATGTGTTAACTCTTGCTTCAGAAGCCACAAAGAGAACACAAAAGCCCACAGACCATCATTTTGATGTTCCTTCTATAACAGCTGCATAATTGATCTTAATTTTCCCAAGTTCTCAGTGATTGACTTGTTCTTTTAAGTTAAGAAATAATGCTAATAAAAAAGTTTAAATAAAAAAATTCAACAGAAAAAAGAGAAATGAGAAACTTTTTTTTTTAAACCAGTGTGTACTTTCTTCCCAGACTTTACCGAATTTTATATCAAATTGAGGATCTGATTCAACAGTGGTATACATGGAAATTGAGAATGAGAGAAGTAACTACCTACCAGCAGGGATAAATGTGACTGTAGGGAAGGTCAGAGAATCCACGGTGACAGGGAAGAAGAGGGTGGTGGAAGGTAGAGGACAAAGGGAGGAGGATTTCCATGTGGCCACAGCAATAGGTAGATAATCTGAGTACCAATCCATGGAGATAGAATGGAGTAGAAGTGGAAACCAATAGATGGTGGTAATGGGATAGGGAATTCCAAGTAGGGATACAGGAAAGGAGAAGTAGGAAGAGATGAGGCTTTTTGGTCATGCCAGTATGGAGAGGAATTTCAAGCTGACACTGAGACAGGATAGGGCTAGGCCTGAGAGCCAAACTGACTCCATTTTTTCTGCAGAGGACATTTTGTTACTTTTCTTCTCTTCAGTCGTAAGACCACCGGGGTGACAATTATCCCATGGCCCTGATAAAAGTGACTGAAAGAGACTGGGTGGGTGTAACTGCCCTGATAAAATAAACTGAGATAAGAAGGGAACAGATATTTACTAAATTGCAAAACCCCTTCCCCAAGGCTTGTTAAAATATAACCGTCATCTTTGTTTAAAACATTATCTACCCATTCTTTCTTTTTCCATAATTGTAAAAATTAAGTTACAGGTTCACCTTAAGACCCCTTTAGGAGTTACACACAAGATGCTGCTGGAATTGACCTCACTAGTGATCACCATAAACATACCAGAAATCATCAAAGCAAGATGCCTACGTCAATTGAGGAACTGCTTGCCTTTAAAAGCCCTTCCCCAGCTTCCCTCAGGGAGACAGCTTCTCTATTGCTGACTCCCTCATGCATGTCTATCTCCTTTTAATAAAGCATTGCTCGCCTTATATTCTGCTAGATACTTTGTTCATTTCTATGACACTGAGACCCAAAAGCCTAGTTTGGTAACAACACCATATTTTCATAACAAGGGGACTGAATTAGTAGCTATTTGTTTACCTTCATTAAAACATTTTTTTTTCCTCTTAGACAGATTGAATGTATAAAATAATTTCAGTTTTCTTACCTCAGGAAGTATGTTGTATTTCAAGAAATTTTATACATTTTAACATCGTACCTAACGTTGCTGTTCACTCCCAAACAGTACCGTACAACCAAATTTATTCTTACTTATTTTTATTAATTATGGCTTCACCTCTTAGTATCAGATTCAACTGAAATTCGGATTAGTTAGTGGAAGAATCACAATTCTTCATATTTATATTATTACGCAAAGGGAGATATGACCCAAACCACAGCATGAACTGGAGGCAGTGCAGTAAGTGATGGTTATGACAGCCTGGCTTAAATTTTGGCTTGATTACTGGCTAGTTATCATACTTTTAACAGTTTCCTCATTTGTAAAATAGAGGTAATAATACCCACTTCATAGGCTATTGTGGGGATCAAAATACAATAGTGAACGCAAAGCCCTTAGCACAACTTGGCACATTATAAGCGATTGGCAAAATGGTACCGTTACTATGTATCATTAGAAGACTGTGTGTGTGTGTGGGGGGGGGGAAGCATATTAAAATAGAAAAACAAAAAAAAAAACCAGGTTGGAAGATTACAGTTTCTTTTACTTTTTATGTCAGGTAGCATCTTAGATGTGCGTGCACCGTGGCACTGGTCTTATGTACCCGATAAGGAGAGTGGAGGGGGTAAGGTAGAGAGGAGTAAGCAGCCACCAATCACAGGCAACACCTACATCAATGTTTTCTCATACACACTGAATATGAAAAGCTGAGTTAAACACCATGACCTCTTCTGCTCTTTATGTTAAATAAACCAAGGCCTTCCACAAATTAAAATTATTTTCTTATGCAGTGCGACAAAGGTTATCCAATTTGCCAGAGAGGTGCAACTGAGTCTGTTTAAGGGGAAAGTGCAGGTAGGCTGTGTTTAAAGCTGCAAGTACCATGTCAGAAAAATAAAAGCCCCTTTCTGTTTAGTAAATGCATTTGCTTAGGCCCTAATAAAGTAAGAATGGAAAAAGGTTAATTGACGAAGTGATACTTGTCTAATGCTGTCCCGAGTGCTGCTCTCAGGCAGATGTGTGAGACAGGGATCCTGCTGTGCTGACAAGGGTGATTATTATAACTGATGCTTTTGGCCCTCAAGGGTGTGTAGTTTCTATAAGGTTTTCACCCGCAATCTCACTGTTGGATTGTTGGCTAGAGCCAATCCAAGAAGGTTTGTAAAATCAGAAAGCCAAAGAGCAATGCAGTTTACACTTAATTTAAGTGTGTTGAGGCAAGGCCAAAGATTGGCACTAGTCTCAAGTGCTGTGGTTGAGATTCCACTGTGTTTAGATCTTCCATTTTGAAGACTTAACCATGTGCCAGGCACTGTGCTAAGAACTCTAGTGCCTCCATCTCATTCTGTTCTCACACTGAGGTGCATGTTAGTCTCCTACAGATACAAACAATGAAACTGAGGCCACCACAACGCTGTCATTGCATTGCACTTTCAGTTTCCCAAAGCACTTGATTATATCAACATGTTAGTCCAAATTTTTCTTTTCTGTGGTTGAGCCATTTACTGATAAAAGAATGATCATAGATACAATGTCTGACTCAGCTCAGCAAGCAGAAAAGGATTCCTTAAACTTCTTGTGATTGTATTCATTGAGACTGCAGAAGGGCAAGCTGTTTGACTTCCAAACTGAAGAGGATGAGGAAATCCCAACCTTTGTTCTCCTAATTCTTGGGAGTGGGACTGAAATTTCCTAGGAATAGAAACAAATTTGATATGGAGCTTAGAGGAGATGGTGCTGCAGGGGAGGAAAAATAATTTTCTCCACCACCCTCCATAAGCTCTTAGCCAGAACTTTCTGTAACAATAGAGATTAACAAGAGAAAAACAAACAGAAGTTTAATAACATGAGTACCTCTTGTATACATGGGAAATAACCCAGAAGAATGAGTGAATTTCTGGAGTACACCTCAAAGAGTTGTCTTGGACATCAGGCTTAAATACTTTGTTCTCCAAAACAAAGTAAAACGGATATGGGGAGAGGCTTGGTTGACCATAAACAAGGGTAAGGTTTGTTGTGCAGTTGAGTCTCTCATGACTTGCTCTTCCTGCTCTTCCTGCTCTTCCACACTTAAATATGGAGATTTCCTTTATTGCTGTAAGTTTCTCTTACAAAAGGGTAACTTTTTAGAGCTTCTTTTGTGTCTGCAGTTTCTCAAAGTAACCAGCTCAAAATAATCCTCATGCCAAAAAGGCCTGTTTTGGGGTGCCACATTCTGGTCTCCTACAGTCATATTTTGGGGTGATGTGTTCTGACCCCCATAAGTGTTCTTGCTCTCTCACTGTCTGATAACTGAAATGAGAAGAACAAACCAAATAGCAAACCTGCCTTTCATAATAGTTACCTGTCCATGTGCAGACCAACATTTAAACACTCCCATGTGGGACCTAGTGGAAAGCAGGAAATAATTGTGATTCTTTCAAAACTACTAGGACTGTTAGCTGTTATTTAAACTAAACAGAGTAACAAAAACCCTTTCCAAGCGGGAACTAGCTCTATTTTTATAGTCATCAGAGCAAGGCTCTTAAAACCTAAATGTCTCTCAAGTGCCTTTTGATGGATTTATTGCTTTGTTTCTGCTCAGACCAAATCAGGGGGCAATTTAGAATTTGCATCATTAAAAATCTTTTCTGAAAGTGTGTTGACATTTTAGTTGCTGGTTCTGAAGGACGTTAAACACCTCTCTTAATGGGGGCAGTAGTGGTCATCTGCCCGTATACTGTTGACACACTAGTCATAGTGCATACTCCAAAACAGGCTGTGGCATATATGGATATATCTCCCTGTATTAATATGTCTACCTTCCCTAAATGCACATTTGCCGTGGTTATTTTGATCCCCATTCACCTAAGCATTTCTATATGCTACTTACAGATATCTCAGACATAACTTATTTAGTCCATCTTAGGTCTTTCTAATCAGTATTCAGATATTTACTTTACTCTTAAACATTCGTACTTTAAGTCAGACTTACCTTTTTTCATTCCTTTTTCTCCACCATACCGACGATGGACTCCTCCACATTTCCTCATACAACTGGACACATCTCCCAGAGTGGTCACTTTCCTCAGGCACTTCCAATAATCATTTTTGAGTTCCCTTTAGACAAACTGTTGGGCTGGCAGAATAGGGGAACATCAGCAAAATGGCACCGGGGCCTCCATCTCATTGGACCCGCCCCTGTGACTTACCCGTCCGACCCGAAGGTCACCTTCCAAGAGATCTCCTGCCATCAGAGCAACAGCTCAGGGCCACGTCACATTGGGGAAAACAGAACCTGTGCAGGAAACCGAAACTTAACTTTACACAGCTATGCACCATATATAGGCTGCTGGCCAACAGCGGCCCACCCTTATAAAAACCCCACCTGCCTTTCCCCAGGTGCAACTTCCCCAGCCTCACTCCCTTGTGGGGCCGTGGAACCTCGCCCTGGAGCACCCCCGTAAAGCCTACCCTAAGTTTACTGCCTGGCTCCTGGTTTTCTTTGCTCCGGTTCGAGACTAAAACCTTTAAGATTCAAACCTAACACAAACCAAAAGATTCCTCCAGGTGATAAAAGACAACTAGGAACACAGAAAAAAAAAAAACAAATGCACCCCAAGGTGCATAAAAGTCATCAGTGAAAAATAGATGAAAGGAATTGTGTCTGTAACTTCAATGTCTCTTGTTTTGATTACATGAGCCTGTGTCATACATATACAAGCTATATAAGGATGTTTCCATTAACGAAGGACCACGTGTACCATACTAATCCCATAAGATTATAAGGAGCTGCAAAATTCCTATGGCCCAGTGACATCGTAGCCATTGTAACGTCAGAGTGTGACACATTACTCATGTAGGAGCAATATGCTATACCATATAGCCTAGGTGTGTAGTAGGCTATACCATCTAGGTTTGTGTAAGGAAGTCTGTGATGTTCACACCAGGGCAAAATCACCTAACAATGCATTTCTCAGAATACATCCCTGTTGTTAAATGATGCATGACTGTATTTGGATTTTAACATAACCCCCTTGGGAAGATCTATGCTGTCTTTCTTTAAGTTTTTATTGAATAGTGGAGAGAATTAGTTGTCAACCACGTTATTCCCAGGTCTTGGGAAGAACAGAATAAAGGAGAAAATAGCACACATAATGGAAGATCTGTCATTAAAGGCTTAAGAACTGGAACAAGTGGACAAGTCATTTAACTTTTCTGAGGTTCCATTTCCCCAGAAAATAAATACACGTGTACATACATAAACAAACAAATAGATAATAAGCTCTGTGTTCGTATGCGTATTTGTGTTGTGAAGCAAAGATTGCACCAAAGTTAAATAGACAAGTAAGACTTTATTCAAGGATCTTGCGATAGAGAGATCAGAATGCACACTGAGCTCAACTCTTCGGAAAGAAAGGGTGGGAGAGTTTGTAAGAGCTGGAGTGGGGCTGATCACAGGCCATCTGTGTTTGCTAATTGGCCTTATCCAAATGAAAAGCGAACTTTCTCGTATCTTCGTGACAGGAGGTAATTGTACAACTTGGAGCAAGCACCCAGGGAAGTTAAGCTCCTACCCTCCCACAGAAACTGGGAGACAGGGGTGCTGTTTCCCTTGATGTTTGCATTTCAGAGAGATGGCTCCTAGGTCCTTGAGAAAGACATTCTTGGGCTGTAAAACTGTGAAGAGGCTTTTAAAAAGACTTACATCTCAAAGGGGCAGAGAAAGAATTTACAATTACAAGTTTTCTAAAGTCAATGCTCTAAGAAATGGAGGCCAGGGGCCTAGAAAAAGCCTGTGTAAAGATTAATCAAGCTGAGGAAAGCATTAAGGCTGCCATAGTCAGAGTGCGTGTGTTTGAGGGTGGGAAGGGAAATTGTGGACGAGATCAGATGTTCTTTTTTTCTGAGCTTTGATTTCAGTAAGTTCTTGTGTGTTGGGGTAAAGTGTGACCAAAACCCAGAAAGAAGATCCCTTTGTGCAGAGCGTAGGCAAAGCCAAGCCCCCCAGGGCAGGCTTCCTTCTTGCCCTGTACATTTCAGGGGCCCCTGCCTGTCTCCCTGAGTTATCTCCACCCCACCCCAGCAGAGGCGTGGCCAATGCTGCACCTGTGGCCCGGCACAGAGGAAGGCTGTAAGGCCTGAAGCAAAATAATGCCTTGCTGCTTTGAGTGCTGTATTAGCATCACTTAAGGACCTTGGTAGAAATAAAAAAACAAGCCTTAGCCCAGACTCAGTTAAATCAGAATCTGCATTATAACAAAATATCTAAGTGATTCAACGGTACATTAAAATTTTGGAACAGAGGATCCTGTGAAGAGAATCTCTGGCAGGAAGTGGCACATTCATGACACCTACAATTAAGCAAGAAAAACAGTGAATTTAGGGAAATATTCATACCCATGGTGGCTCCACAACGCCAAGAAGTTACTGACTTGAGAGACAAGCCATCTTCCTCAGGTTACGAATTTTGAACCAATTTGAGGAAACTTACTCTTGCTGTCACGGATGACTAGCATTTTTACTTTCCCCATTTTTTTTCCCCTCTGATTTCCTGTCCTCCTCATTAGAACCTCCTTTTCCCTACCCTGCCACCACTGACACCTAGAATTCTTCTCCCTTGGGTATCCTGTTCACTTCCATTAGCCTCTGTTATTTAGAGACATGCCCGGGTCCTGACATTTGGATTTTGGCACATGCTATTTATTATTCAGATGAATCCACTCCTTCCAGAGAGCAGCTCGAATTTTTAAAAGAGCATAAACTTATGACAAAATCCAGAAAAACTGGATGAATTTAGTGCAATACTCTGAATAACGTTAGACAAATCCTGGAACATGAGAAATGCTAATTTCCACTGGTGCTGGAAGAGCAGAGGATCTGCTGTAGCCCAGAGATATTTGCAATGAAGAACACAGTGCTGAGCAGACAGCACTCACTTCCCCCCGCTCCCAGCACCCTGTGGCTCAGCCCTCCTTTTTTATTTCTATTTTCTTCCTCCACTGAAAACACCTTCCCTGGTGCCCAGCTCCTGCTCAAGGCCAACACCCTGACAGACAAGCAATCTCACAGTACCTGGGGGGAAAAAAGCTGTTTTAACTAAAATAGATCAGCCCGGATATTTTCTTTGACAATGCTCTCTTCATGCAGTTATACCTCTCCTACACACTGCCCAAGGGGATGAAAATGGGAGCCAGCAGGGAATTCACATCTGAGTCATCTCTCACTGACTCCACTCCCTGGGATCACTGAGGCTGTGTCTAAATGCAAACGTGTTTTCCCCACTTTTCCTGAATCAATTGTGCAGCAGGGAGCATTGCAGTGGGACTCAGGAGGAATGCAGGGTTCCACTCCCAGTCTTGCCAGGTCCTCACTGTTTGGCCTCGGGCTTTAACCTATCCTTTCTGTACCTCAGTTTCTTCATCTGTTAAATGTGAAGCTTGACTAGACAAAGTTTGTCTAGTCTGTCTAATGAGAAGTTTGACTTAGCCATGGTGACCCAGTTAGAATCATCTGGGGATCTTAAACAAAACAAAACAACAAACTAATGTTGGAGCTCCACCCCCACATCAATTAAACCAGAACCTCTGTGCATGTAGCTCTGGCATTTGTATGTGTTTCTAAAGCTCCCAAGATGCTTCTTAATGTGCATGTAGGATTTAGAACTGCTGGATTAAGATCCTCGTCTAATGTGTGTCTGATGACAAGCTGCATCAACATCACCTGAGAGCTTGATAAGAAATGCAGACTCTAGGCCCTACCTCACACCAATTGAATACAGTTGGTTCTCTGAATCTGAGGGTTTTGCATCAGTGGATTCAGCCAACTGCAAATAGAAAATATTCGGGAAAAAAAATTGTGTTTGTATTGAACTTGTACAGACTTTTTATCTTGTCATTATTTCCTAGACAAAACAGTACAACTATTTATATAGCATTTACATTGTATTAGGTATTATAAGTAATTTAGAGTTGATTTAAAGTATACAGTGTTGGGAAAATTCGAAATTCAAAATTAATTCTTTCGGTAGCCTGTTTTACCTTTAAAATAGTACCTACTTATTGCACCAGGTTTACTGTTAATCAACTGCTCCGACTCTTGCTTTTGAAACCGTGCTTGCTTATCGCAATAGCTACTGGACTAGCCACACGAATGCTGAGAAAACAAAACTTATTACTGCACTAGCCACAGGAATGCTGAGAAAATGAAACAACTTGGAAGAGTCCGTCTATATAAACCCTGTAAGGCCTAAACTCAGGGCTCAGGTCTTGGAGCGTTAGCTCATTTGGGCATGCCTGGTGTAATAAAAATACCTGACTTTCCAACCCTCTGAGTGCTGACTGCTTCTCTGTCGAGTCTGTGCTGTAACACAGGAAGATGTGCATAGGTTACATGCAAATACTATGCCATGTCATATCAGGGACTTCAGCATTTGAAAATTTTGGTCTCTATGGGAGGTCCTAGAATCAGTTCCTCATGTATACAGAGGGATGACTGTATACATTTTAGCAACATCCCTAGGTCACTCTTACGCAAATTCAAGCTGAAAAGCACATCTCCAAGCTCCCTTCTAACTCTGCCTCATAGTATATGGATTATGATTTTATTAGCTCTTTCTTTTACGTAATAATTATTTCTTGAGCATCTACTTTGTGGTAGGAACAAAAGGGCTGGGGATAAAAAGTAAACAAAAAAGACATGGTTTCTACCATGACAGGGCTTCAGTCACTGGGGGAAGACAGATCCTAAATTAGTCATTACATAGGATGATGTGCTTAAGGACAGAGAAAATCTAGGGAGTTCTGAAAGCACCCAGATGGGAATGAGGTCTACTAAGTCAGGGAAGACCTTCCCAAAAAATAAAGTTTCAGCCTTATAACTAGTGCCTTGTGTGAGAACACAGAACTAGTTTTGTGTTTACGGATATCTACGATTTCTGGAACAGCACAGGCTGATGATGTTGAGCCCTCTATGCATTTATATCTTTGAATAACTCTGAACATTAACTCTGAATCCATTCCAATTTAGCATTACCCTTTGAAACTGCTCTCACTAAGTCTACCAATGACCTTCTGTTGGGAAAGTGAAAGAAATGGTCATGGCCCCTCAGATATTCAGAATCTTGCCAAGCATTTTATGTAAATAGGCACATGTGCCCAGGTGTTCCTTGGTTATTGTCTAATGTAATTGTGAATGTGACCCCAGGTGTTCTGGGTTATGGACTTAAGTATAAAGGACAAGTGGCCCTGATTCATAATACCCCCCACCCCAGGATGCCCCCAGAAGAGGGGGCATGGGGAGGCTGGTACTGCTGCTGGAGGCTGTTGCTGCCAGTGTTCCCAGGACCTTCCAAGAGGCCACCACCACCGCCAGACCTGTAAGTTGCTGGACCTGTAAGCTGCTGAGCTCGTGTCATCTGCCAATGGCTCCTAGGATCTTTCCCAATAACCTAGCGTGGACCTGCGTGTGAGGGGTCTGGTGACCAGCCAGCCTGGCATGTGAAGGGTCTGGTGACCCAGCCTGGCACGTGAGGGGTTTGTGACCCAGTCTGTACAATGGGTTTGAAGGGTCTGAGCCCTAGCCCTGACAATACACATGGAAAATTAGTATAACTAAAGTAATGAAACATTTTGGCTGTAGTTATGATTTGCCTTACTCAACAACTGGTGTAGTTGTATAGCTTTACACCTCCTCATTGTAAAACTGGTACTATCTTTCTAAATCACATTTTGTTAATCTGTAGCTTTTAATAATAAGGACTTCTCCATCTTGAGTATCCATTTCCTTTGTATTCTGTTCTAGGTTGGATTTTTCTCAAATCCAGAGCTTGAGATGTAAGCATGCTTGTGGTAAATTACTTTTGGAAGTGATCCCAGGTGTGGTAGGCTGAATAATCACCCTCCACCAACTCCTCTAAGATATCTACAGCCTAAGCTCCAGAACCTGTTACCTTTTATGGCAAAAAGGACTCTGAGATGTGATTAAATTAAGGATCTTGAGATGGGGAGAATATCCTGGATTATCTTGGTGCACTTTGAATGTGATCGCAAGGGTCCTTAGAGGAGGGAGGCAAGAGGTCAAGGGAGGCAGTGGGAAATGTGATAATGGAAGCAAGAGGATTGAGTGACACGAGGAAGGGTCGGGAGCCAAGGAATGCAGGCAGCATCCAGAATCAGCAAAAGGCAGGAAATAGATTCTTCCCTAGTGTCTCCTGAAGAAACAATCCCTGCTGACACCTTAACTTCAGCCCAGTGAAAGTGATTTGGGACTTCTGACTTCCAGAACAGTAGAGATAATCAGTCTGTATTATTTTAAGCCACTAAGTTTGTGGTAATTTTTTATAGCAGCAATAGGAAACTTATACACCAGGGAAAAGGAATTTGGGATTGGGAAGAATAAGACAGGGGAGGAGGGGAAACTAAGGTGTATTATTGAGTTTGTTATCTCTGTGGGCAGCTCAGGCTCAACTGCACAGGGAACCCTGTGTGCTATCAAGCAAGATGCCAGGGCTCCCAAGACATGGGAGGGGGAAGTATTTATCCACCTGCTCCCATTCCTCACTGGTTAAGCTTTGAAGGCAGTGTTAATTCCCATGACTTTCAAGTGGAGGGATTAAAAAATAAATACACCTGTACCTGTAGCCTCCATTGGGAGACTCATAATTCAGTGGGGGACACAGTTAAGAAATGGCATAGTTCGAGTCCAGTGCAGTAGGTGGTAATGCTAAAGGTAAGTTTATACTGTATGAAGAATGGAAGAAAGTTGCCAGAAGGGCATCAGGATAATTTCATGAAGAAATTGTTACTTGAATTGATGAGTATAAGTCCTTAAGACTGAAACAAAGGAAGTCGTTCCAGGAAGAAAGAACAATATATACACAGGCAGGGAAATGGAAAGGCCTATTGGAAACAGGTAGAAATTCTTTGTAGACGGGGCTTAATGTTGACACTGGCCAGTGAGAAGGAGATAACAAAGGAGGTGAGACTGAAGCCAGATCCAGAACGGCTTGTACACTGGTGATTTTACTCAGCACCTTGGCTTTTGAGAGAACACAGCTTTGGGTCACCAAGCAGCAAATCCCTGACAAAACAAGTCTTTTCACAAAAGCTTATTTGGTTCCAAGTGGGGGTATGAAAATAAAACCCCAATTATATGATTCCTTAAACTTCCCTGCAGCAGATTTATAATTATAAAAATGTCTTGAGTTATCAGCCTTTACTTTACACATCGTTTCAATTCCACAAAATGGAGAGGAAAGTTAATTAGAACATAAAGCAGGAAAAGTTTAATTCCTTTTTTCAATAAAAAACTGGCTGCAGTTTATACAGGCTTAACGATAATTCTATTTTGTGACTAACAATAATTACTCATGAATAATTATAGAATAGAAATGCGAAAGATGTCTAATTAGAAAATAAATCCCCAAAATTAGGTATTTATTATTGCAATTAGGTATTATTAGAACCCATAATGACATGATGGCAACACAAGATATTAATGAATACATTATTATCCACTGAATGCATTTTATTACGTCAGAAATAAATTTGACATTTTCATGAAGACATTTAGTTGAAACTGTTATCACAAATGTAAACAATCTAGGGCAATAACTCCAGATTTTAGCTACTATATTACTTATGCATCCAATGAAAAGCAGAATTTCTTTTTTCTTTTTTTACTTTTTGTCTTTTTTACTGACCGGTAACGGGATCGCAACCCTCGGTGTTGTGCCCGCACCACGCTCAGCCAGTGAGTGGGAACTGGTCTCCACATGGGATCCGAACCCTCGGCGGGAGCGCCGCCGCACTCCCAAGCGGCGCACTCTCCAGTGCACCACCGGGCCGGCCCAAAAGCAGAATTTCTTGATGTGATAAAGATAGATTCGTCTTGGTTAATTGAAAGGTGAAATACCTTGGGAAATTGTGTTGGTGTGTAGGGTCACCCTACTATGTTCTGGTTTTACAAGAAAAGTGTCCTGACTATGTTATTAACTCAGAAAAAGAGTGGAGGCTCCAGTCTTTTTTGAGGAAAGACTTAATTAAGAAGAGAGATTTAATAATCCTTAAAGAGACATTTTGAAACTTTGCGGTTGTCATGAGAGTCTGGAATTACATCATATATAACTTTCAGATAGTCTTAGTTTAAGGGTTCATGTATGATTTTAGATTAAGTGTTTCCTGAGCTAGAAATAGAGGAAGGAGGCTTGCACCATTCATGCCTTGCTCTGTGTTTCTCAGCTAACTTTTCAATTTCAAGATACAGTGGTCATGCATACTGACCCACTCAGAAGTTGGCTGTCTTGAGACCTGGCTCAGGTCATAGAGGCAGAGCACACTGAGCCCACCTGAGTCCTTTCAAGAGTGAGGAGCCAACCCCGTGGCTCACTCGGGTGAGTGTGGTGTTGGGAGCGCCAAGGCTGCGGGTTCAGAGCCTATATAGGGATGGCCGGTGTGTTCACTGGCTGAGCGCGGTGCGGGCGACACCAAGCCAAGGGTTACGATCCCCTTACCGGTCACACACACACACACACACACACACACACACACACACACACGAGTGAGACTAGGCTGAATTTCTGGTGAAGCTTGGGGTCCTATTTGTTTCTAAGACACTATTTAACCTCTGCATCAGCTCATACTTTCCAGGGCTCTTGGACCAGGTCAACCCAATGCTGACTGGGCCAGAACGACCTGTAGCACATGCTATTGACTGGTCCATAAAAGAACATCCTCGAGGGCAGCTATGACATCTTGCTAAAGTCACTGGGGACTACGGATTTGTTCAGTGTGGGATTTGTTAATATTTTGGAAGAACTTAAATTAGCTGGAATGGGAAATAGGGAAAAAAATGAATTGGGCACTTTGTGGGACAGGTACATTGAGAAAGATAGTATTAGATATATACCTCCTGGTGAGATATTTATTGTGAGAACACTTTACTGTTAAACACCACTGTGGGTTTAGGGGATGCCCTTCAGCTGGGTGCAGGGTACCATTTGAGAGTGGAAGTCTATACTTTGAACCTGGCTCTCAATCCTATAGAAATCTTAAGACTAGGTGGAGATACAATTTGGACTTGAAAATGTATTTGAGACCCATGGCTGTTTGGAGAGTTTGTAGGCTTGAGTGTAGGGTGTGCAGGAAAGGGAGAAGGCATCTTCTGTGCTTGGATGCAGCTTCTAGCTGGGGGAAGAAAGCAGAGGGAATTAACAATTGCTGCGTATCACTATGTGCCAGACACTGTTTTTATCTCGTTTATTTTCCACAACTCTTGAATTAGGCATTATCTCTGTTTTACAGATTAGGAATTCAGAGAAACTAAAACAGTCATCTAAAGTTATATATTCAGTCATCACCAAAGTTGAAATGTAAAGCAATTTTTGTCTGAGTCAGTAAATCCATGCTCTTCCCCATGGTAGGCTACCTCCTAAGAAAGGAAATAGATTTCTTGGGATCCTCTTAGGACAGGTATTCAAGGATACCATGGCAGGATATCACTTTACCTGGAAAGAATATTTTAGCTTCATCGATGTTCTCCTGAAACATCTTGAGACCTAAAGAGACCCCAGACCTGTTTTGTTCATTTTGCATTTCTTCACAGAATGATGGAAAGAGCCTAGACTCAGATTAGTCATTTGCAAAGTTCGGATGAGGAATTGGTATTTCCTTCATCAATGTCAGACATGTTTTAGATTTTAAATCTGTTGGTGCATTTAAAAAAATTTTTTTTCCAGTAGCTGGCCGGTTTGGGGATCTGAACCTATGTCGTTGGTGTTATAAGGCTGCACTGTGACCAACTGAGCTAACCAGCCAGCCCCCTGCTGGTGCTTGTTTAGGCCTTGATGGTAAGTGCTCTGATGAGAGTTAAGAATGTTAGCTCTGGAATCAGATAGATCTTAATTTGTATCTATTCTTCTCTACTCACAGAGCTCTGTTATCCTGAGTAAATTACTTAACTTCTCTGAGTCTCAGTAATCCGTAAAATGGGAATGAAATAAAATAATAAACGCATAGTACACATAGCAGGTGTTCAACAAATACTTGGAAATGTAACACAGGAGACAATGCCTTCACAACACTGTTCATCCAAACAAAAGGGAAAGGAACACGAGCCTTTTAAACCCACAACTAGTTTTTTCTGCCCTGCATATTATAGCCTAAAAAGAGCTTCAGCAGGTTACCTGCAGCGATCTGTGAACCACAAAAGGATTGCAGAGAAACTCAAAGCCATCCATCAGCAAAACAGAGCTGATTGTTGCTTAAGGACACCATCCAGTCTTGCTGATCATTTCCTTAATTCTCTTTCAATTTCAGCTACACTTCACATTTACCAGTTGTACATTGAGGTGCACAGTTATAAAAAGCTTTTGTTTGTGAAACAAAGATTGTGAGTTTTCATTTTGTTTTTTATACCTTATCAATAAATCTCAATACCACCCCTATATTACCACATGATCTAATTCAGCCTATCTGTCTATGTGTAAATACTCTGTGGATGGGGAAGAAGAGAGGGAAAAACACCAGCTTTGTTCTCTCATCTGAGGGAGACCTCCGTTCTCCTTTTGCACCTCTTTTACGACAATGGCCATCACCTTGCACAAAGAAACCCTTCCTTCCCTGAGTGTTGACTACTGGGAGAGTCTAACACATGAGACCCTTGGAAGTTAAAGGCAAGAAAAGTATGAAAAAGCACCTGTGAGACTCCTTTCTAGAGTCTTCTGTACCTAGCCCTGCTGCAGCAAACTATCTACCAGAGGACAAATGACTTTTAATCTAGCCACGTAGCCACTGTTTATGAGGCCCATGTTTCTAATGTATGCTCTGGCCTCTAGGCCTAATGAAAAAGATACCCTTCCATGAATGACTTTGAGGGTAGACAAACACCCACAACCATAGTAGAAGAGCGTGTGTGTGTGTGTGTGTGTGTGTGTGTGTGTGTTTGTGAACATGCACTTGAACGTGTTGAGCTGTGAGTGGTCTCCCTCAATTCCACATAAAAATATTCTCTTCGGCATGAAAAGAGGAAAAAATAAATCTAGTTTTTCACTCCAGGAAAATTTATTAGTAATTCTTGCCCAGTTTTTTGGCTTTGAAACAACTTAACTGTGTAGAAAGAAAGCCTGGGACTAGAGGCTGTGTGATCTGTCCATTGAGCCGGAAGTGGGAAATAGGCCATGAGGAATCTGGAGCTTACCTGTAATGAACTCTGGAGAGCAGTAGCAAAGAATCACAGCGCCCACAAACCAGCTACACAGAGAACCAAAAACATGTCATTGGCTTCTGCCCTGCAATTCATGGTAACTACCAGCGATATTTCTACATAGGGGAACATGCTTTACACGACAGCTCTCCTTGCAGGAAATCTCCATCCTGGGGAGTTGAAATTGCATTAGGATTACTTCTCTGCAAGCACACTGACACCAATATGCAATATGTGGTGTGAGAAACCAAGAAGCTATTAATCTAAAGCAGGAACTTAAACAATTGTGTCTAACTCTGGAAAAATTCCATTGAATTAAAATACCTTTCTAAACTGAAACTGCTTTGACTGAATTCAACACTGCAAATAAAGATTTAAATTTAGCAAAATAATCATATTTAAATGTAAATGACCTAGTCCTACCTTTGTTCCAACTTTTTAATTGGAATCTTTGGAATTGAATAAATATATTCATTCATTCATCCACGCATTTATTCAATATTTATTGAGTATATTCAGGGCCACGCATTGTGCTAGGGATTAGGATTACAAATATGAATAAATTATGATCCCTGACTTAAAGGAGTGTGCAGTCCAATGGTGGAGATAGATGAGGAATCAGATAATTATAACACAGTTTGACAAGGGTTGAACAAAGACATTGGGAATACAAGGGACACTACTTCACTTGGTTTCTCAGTTAATCAAATTTTGATTCTGTGCAGCCAATGTCTTTAAATGAGGGTAACTACATCAGTTGATCTACAATCCAAATTCAGAAAGGACAGGAGAGTGCCTACCAATATTGTGCCACCTTTCCTAGAAGGAAATGTGCTTTTAGGAATATTTCAACTGGACTTGACCTAGAATTTCTCATTATATTAATAACTGGCTCTGGAATAGATGTCACACTTCAGCCCCTGCCCACTTTCCATGAGAAAGCGTCTTGCTCGTGACTTTACATTCATAAATACGCTCACAATGCCATGGGATGTTTTTTTCTTCCATCAATTCATTAGATCTGCTCACATGAATTATTTATATGCAGTGCTAAAAATGATTCTGAAACATTACAAGAATTCAATATCAGTTTTCACAGTGGGATTTCATCATTTTAGCATTGCAGCATGGTAGCCTAATGCAATACTAATAAGATATGGTGCTAATAGGGTACAACGAGAATTCTCTCTAATATGCAAACATTTCCATGTTGTCTTATTATTTCTTTTAAGTTAATATGCTATGGTGATAATATGATGAAATGAATTAGCTTCATATCATTGTCTGCATGAGTTGTGCATATTAACGGCATCTTTCTTCTCCCACCCCTTTGAATTTACTTGGAATGAGCTTGAAAACTTACCCTGTAGTTATGCTTATGTTAATGAGGCTGTTTAGTAGGAAACATCCCTGCCGTTGCTTAGCCAGCTGGAGAAACAATAGATGCGTATCCACTCTCTTTGGAATGGAATGTTTTCTGGCCTCCCTTCAAAGGGTCTATCTCCATCAGGCTGCTTTAGTATTCTCCACTTGTTCACGATCTCAATCCACCCATGTGTTAGACATTTTACCAGCAACATTTAACCAGATTGTATATTTCTATTAGATATGAAGCAAATCTTTTCCAAGAGAAATTGGATGCAAGGCCAACTGGCCCAATGTTTTGGAATATTTAAACACACACACACACACACAAACCTACATACATATATACATAAAATGCACAGAAATATACACATATTTGTGTGTGTGGATTATGCATAGACATGTTTACATATGTATACAGACATATACATATGTGCTGCTTTGTTTTTGTGTGTAAATGACTTAAAAGTTTATGGAATCCATGCCATAACCAGCATTTCTTTTCTGGCTGTTAAATCCTGGGTGGATTAGGTCCAGTGAGTATGAATCCTCCAGATTTCAGTGTTTATTCATTTTCAGATATATAACCAAAAGCCAGATGCTTATCCAAATCTTAGCTGACATTTGCAAATCATGAATTTCTCACCCAAACCGATGTGACCTTTCCTCTTGAGTTGCTATCAGGTTCAACTAATTCAGTTTCAGAAATCCCAGAAGTCAATGTTCTCTGGAGACTTCCAAAGCCCCTTCTTATCCTTTTAATCAAACTTCTCCAAAAGATACCTTAATGATGATCAGAGCCACTGCCAGGCTCTATGGTGCAAGTCAGCTAAAGGTGCCTGTTTGAGCTAGCACAACAACTCCTCAGGGAGTAGAATGGCAGGTGGCACTAGGATGGATTTCTGCTTCCTCTTGACCACTCAAGTAGGCTTTCCTGGGCTGCAACTCTGGTGATGTTTTGTTCTTCTCTTCTAGGAACTTCTCTGAGTGGAAAAGGTTCTATCAAGGGCAGCTTGAGCTTGTACAGTAAGCAATCCAAGTTCTGACACTGACTAGCTGTGTGACTTAAAGCAAGACATTTAACCTGTCTGCAGCTTGTTTCTTCATTTGCAAAATGAAAGAAGAAATATCTCTGGTGACCTCCAACTCTGCACACTGTCCTCTGTGATCAAACAATGATAAATCTCTTTACCATTTCAATGAGAAAAATAATCAGTTGCTATGTTTGGTGGGGGAGAAAGGATAATATGAGGAAAAAAATAAGTTGTAGACCTAAAAAAGAAAGCAGTGTGGGTGATTTTAAATACTAGAGTTTGGATTCTAGTATTCCAATAGGATTAAATGTAGATCATACGCTTTCTTAACAAAGGAAGTTACTAAGAAGAATGGAGGTTTGTTACACATCTGCAGATACAAATACTGCCAAATATCAGTGGGTTGATTATAAAGCTGAAGCCAAATATGCAACATTTGAAAGAACTTAGTAACATGTATGGCCTAGGAACTTGTAATATAGTCCCTGATTATTAGAGTGAAACATTGTAAATGGATTGTGTACCACTCCAAGTTCCATCCCCAAATATGCCATTTTGACATAAGGATTATTTTGAGCTGGAGGCAAATGAAAAGAAGTCTCCTTAGAGCTTCTGTTACCTGACAAAAAGCAGACACTTGTAAGAAAAGAGGACTGCTGTAAATCCCCTCCCCCAGGGGAGTTTTATGGCCATGGAGAAGACAGAAAGTTGGCACCAAGATGGACCTGTACAAACCAACCTTGCTAAGACAGCTCTCACCTTCCATTAGTTTTCCCCATATATTTAGCTTCCCACAGTTTGTAGCTCCTACAAGCCTAAAACCCTTTTTCCTTTGTTTTGTCATTTCTCTGCAAATTTATTGTTCTTGGTTAAGATGCTTTATAAACCCAAGTTTTAACCACCCCTTTGCGTGAGTCATCACTGAGTTTCTCAGTGTGTGTGCTCCCTGCTCCTGTTAATGAACTCTGCTTGCTTTTCTCTTGTTAATCTCTCTTTTGTCACTTTAATTTTGAGGGCCCCAACCATAGAACATAGGATAGTAGAGAAAAAAGTTTTTTCCTCCTCCCCTACAACTGATAAGAGAAGAAAGATGGATCCTTTTAGTAAAAGTACTCCCAATAAGTCATAATAGGAAAAATGGTGCCAAACCTCCCTTACCTGCCATCAGGTGTGAACACACATTTGGGCCACTTTTGTCTACATTCACCCAAGAAAGAATCATATTTAGATTTATTCTGAGGTCCTATGAAAGACTTCCTGTTTGTATATCCCATTTGAGAATGAAGACTAAAGAGGTAATACTTGGAGAGGGTTGATCAATTCATATTTGAATCAATTCAATTTCTTAAGCAGACTGTTATTTTCTTGAAAGTTTGAGTTTTTTCCCCCTAATTTTATACTTCTATTCCTTTTTCTATTAAGACCTACTCAAAGCAGATGGCCTTTCTGCACCTCTGCAGCCAGGGTAGTTGGCTCGTTTTGTATTGGTTAGCATCTTTGCCTTTCTTTATAGTTGCCTTGTAAAGTAGCTAGCTTTAATTGGGGTTAGAAATGTACTCAGCATGTGCAACATTACTTAAATAGGAAATTTTACTGTAGCATTGTTGAAAACTTTCTAGGCTTAAAAATGTCATCAGCAAAGAGTCTAGTACTTCTTTAATTATCCGATTTCCAAGGCTATAGTACATAATTCCCTGTATAATCAGAGCTTAAATTCTGAAGAAACTCATATGGATGACATTTCGTCTCAATTTTGAATGGGGATTATTTTAAGAGGATACAGAACTTAGAAATATTTCAATGGAGCTGATATTTAAAGCATATTTAGTGGCATTTATGTTTTAATCTGCTTATTGACTAGGCATTAAAGAGAGCTGTTAGCATTTTAGTGGTGATTAAAAGAACCAGAAATTGTTTGATTTAATGAGGAAGGCAGTATTTTCAGAATGTGGTGCTAATAATTTTATTTTTTTTAACCTACAAAATGATGTAGCCTTTTTCAGTGAAGCATTGCCACCTGAAGGATTTTCTTTATTTGGATATTCCTTTGGCACTGGGACAAGAAACTCTATTTAGAGAAAAATTCTCCCAAATTATATAAAACGTATAGAGATTTGATAAATTCCACTGTTACACCACCTTCTTATCTTATTTGTTATCACAACTGGCAGTAGCAAAGGTAATTACGAAAGCAATAATAACTAATTGTTACCTGGTGCCAATATAAGGCTCTGTACGAGGTACCAGATACATTCCGGAAGGAAAAACAATTTCTTCTCTAAAGGAATTTTCATACCAAATTATCACTATGTAGAGCAGTGCCTGGTACACCTTGATTGTTAATAATGTTTGTTGAATAAATGAATAAGTGAACAATTTGGTCCCAATCACCAGGGCAGTTTATTAAATAGCGATTCTATATCACATAACTATTCCTTATTAAATGATTACTAACTTGACAATCAACTATTACCATCCACTCCACTTAGGCTATGTTTACATAATGGCAAAACACCCATCAGATCAGTCAGTCACTTTAGAGAAACAAATAGTTAAACTGTTTTTTAATAATTGTTATACGAAATAATAGATCCGTTGTTTTCATTGCAACTTTTTTTTTTTTTTAATCCAGAAAAAGAATAAACAGAAGTTACCAAAGGAGCAGAGATTTCTCATGGAAAAGCAATAGCTTTTCTTGAGCTATGACATGTGGATCTGGTCATTGCCAGCAGATGTGTGACCAAAGCTCCTTTTCTTAGTTATCTGTTACTGCTGGCCACAGGCAATAAGGTAAGTTTCTGAAAGTTTTATCTATTTAAATTGGGCCTGGTTTTACCCAGCCCATTTGATTCAGTTTTACTTCACATTCCCAGAGCTACCAAAGTAGATTTCATTTAATTTTCCTCATTATATTTTTCAAATGTTGCATATTCGTGGAGAAAATTTGTTCCTTTGTATGTGAATCAATTTCTTTTAAATACAGAAACAATCCCCTGACTATTTCTTTTCCAAAGAACATCAGCAAAATCTAAAATGAATACTTACAAGCAATTTGGATATGAATCTAAAGTAACAATAGCTGTAATAGTCTTTCTGTGAATATTGCTATAAAGTAAAATTACATAAGTTGATGCAAGAAGTCAATGAGAAAACAAAGAATAAGTCAAATGAGCAGGTCTGCACCTCAACGACTCTATGTAGAGACTGCCTTTTTGATCTCACCCGATTTCTGTTCTAGATAAAGTGAGGAAATATTATCTATGATCACATAAAATTGGCATTTGGGGGCAATAGACACTATCCTAGGCCAGGAAGCCAGGAAACACAGTAGAATTACACGACTGCGTGGCTGGGACATTAATGTTACACAGAGGAAGGTTGGGTTAGGCTTGAAAGCTGTTTCTTTTTTTCTTCATTCTTTCATTCTATTTTTTTGCCATGAAAAATTGTCAATAAATAATTAGGGCTCTTATGAGCTTTCAAAATAGTGGAAGGAAATAAAGATGAAAAATCACCGAGATATATCTGCACTTTATTTTCATAAGGTGTGAGCACTGTGGAGGCTCTATTTTGAGTAATAGTTATCCTTTTCTTTTTCTTTGGGTAATCAATTATTTTTATTTTTTTATTATTATTTTTTTTTTATCAGTTACTTGTATCTATGGAAGAGGATTCTTGAACTTGGTTCTGATTCTTCATACAAAACTAATTCTCACCTGAACAATCCCAGGAAAGAAATATTTATTAACATTTCAGTTATCTGAAGATTAATTTTAAAAGTTTCTTAAATAAGCTGTTTTACCTAGTACATCATGTCTGACCATCAAAAAAAAAAAAAAAATACAGGGCATATTAAATAGCAAAAAACAGTTTGGGGAGATAGAGCAAGCATCAGAACAAGACTCATAGCAAAGATGTTGGAATTATCAGACCAAGAATTTAAATAAACTGTGATTAATATTCTAAGGGATTTAGTGTGAGAAATTGGTTAATGGACACAACGAATGATTGTGTATTGAAATGCTGAAAAAGCTAACTACCCTGATTTGACCACGTTTATAGTATACAAACAAGTATTGATAGTCAACTTTGTTCCCCACAAATATGTATAACCAATTATACTTCAATAAAAAATTAAAAAGCAAAACCCAAAGCAAAACAAATAGTAACTCTTATCAAGCCATTCATAAGAAGAATGTGTAGAGTAAAACCACATTTCCATGTTATTGGTTTTAAAGGACAGCCTCAGGTGTGAAGTCTGATGATGAAAGAAAAAATGTTTCAATCTAGAAGTACATTCTTAGCATTTCCAAGGATTCCTGTATTAGCATGTACTGCCAAAAATATATCATTGGTATTGGTATAACCAAACTTGATTTCATATCTGGACCCTGAAATGATGCTACTTTGGTAGCTAGTCAAAAAATGTCTGCATGTTCTAGATGAAAGAAGTTTTTAACTACAACTGTGGGATATTTCTACTATGGGGCTATTTCACTAAAGCATCTTGAAAATAAAAAGTGAAAGATAACAGTAACTATTACTTTTTATTAACTTAGAGTATTTGAAGTATAAAAATAAAATGCTTTTGGGGCCGGCCCGGTGGCGCACTGCTACAGTGCGCCGCTTGGGAGTGCAGCGGCGCTCCCGCCGAGGGTTCGGATCCCACATACTGACTGGCCGCTCACTGGCTGAGCGAGGTGCGGGTGCAACACTGAGGGTTGCGATCCATTGCCGGTCACGAAAAAAAAGACAAAAAGGTAAAAAAAAAAAAATGCTTTTTGACATACTGTAAAAGAAAAGAAAAGAGGAAAATTTTAAAAATTAATAATCTAAATTTCCACTTTATAAAACTAGAAAAAGAGGAGAAAATTAGAGTAAGCAGAAGAAAAGAAATATAAAAATTAGGATAAAAATCAGTAAAATTGTAAACAGGAAATAAATAGAAACAATTGACAAAATCAAAAGCTGGTTCTTTGCAAAAAATCAGTAAAATTGATAAGCCTCTAGTAAGCCTAAGAAGAAAAAAAGAGAGGGCAAAAATAACTAATAAAGGAAATGAAGAGAGGAAATCACTACAGGTCTCATGGATATTAAAAGGATAGTACAGCAATCCTATGAACAACTCAAAGAACATTCAGGATCTGGTGCTTTCTGTTTTAGAAATTGATTTCATTTCCTTAATAGATGGAGACCTATTGAGATTGTCTATTTCTCCTTGGGTGAGTTTTGGTAGATTATGTCTTTGAAAGAATTGACCACATTTATTTAAACATGTATATGGTATTTGAAAAAAATCCAATATGCATTCATGATAAAAACTCTCAGTAAACTAGAAATAGAGGGATAGTTCCTGTACTTGATTAAAAAAAAAATACAAAAATTCTACAGGTAGCAATATACTCAATAGTGAGAAATCTAAAGCTTTCCCTCTAAGATCAGGAATAAGACAAGAATATCTCCTCTCACCACTGCTTCTCAACATTGTACTGAAATTCCAGTTGATGCAATAAGACAAGAAAAGCAAATAAAAGATATACTGATAGCAAAGAATGAAATAAAACTGTCTTTGCAATGACATGATTGTCTGTATAGAAAATTCCAGTTGAAGATTTCCTGAAAGTAATAAGTGATATAGTAAGGTTGAAAGATACAAGGTTAATATACAAAAATCAACTGCTTTCTTATATACCAGCAATGATCAAGTAGAATTTGGAATCAAAAACACAATACCACTTGCATTAGCACCCCTGAAAAATAAAATACGGAGGTATAAATGTAACAAAAATATGTTCATGATCTATATGAGGAACACTACAAAACTCTGAAAGAAATTATATAAGGGAACTAGACAGAGAGATATTCCACATTCATGAGCAGGAAGAATCAATATTGTCAAGATGTCAGTTCTTCTCAACTTGATCTATAGGTTCAATGAAATCACAATGAAAATGGCAGCAAGTTATTTTGTAG
Source organism: Galeopterus variegatus (assembly GCF_000696425.1). Classification (NCBI taxonomy): domain Eukaryota; kingdom Metazoa; phylum Chordata; class Mammalia; order Dermoptera; family Cynocephalidae; genus Galeopterus; species Galeopterus variegatus. The sequence continues at coordinate 257,126 of NW_007728949.1, forward strand.
ATACTGAAAAACTGATTCTAAAGTTTATATAAGAGAGGCAAGGGCCGGCCTGGTGGCGCACTGCTACAGTGCGCCGCTTGGGAGCGCGGCTGCGCTCCCGCCGGGGGTTCGGATCCCACATACAGACCGGTTCCCGCTCACTGGCTGAGCGAGGTGTGGGCGCAGTGCTGAGGGTTGCGTTCGTGTTGCCGGTCCCGGTCCGGTACGGGCGTGACACTGAGGGTTGCAATCCGTTGCCGGACACGAAAAAAGACAAAAAAAAAAAAAAAAAAGAGAGGCAAAAGACCCCAAATAACCAACACAACATTGAAGGAGAAGAACAAAATTGTAGAACTGACACTACCCTCCATCAAGACTTTCTATAAAGCTGCAGTGATCAAGATAAGATGGTATTGGTGAGAGAACAGACAAATAGAGCAATGGAACAGAATAGAGAGCCCAGAGGTAGACCCACATAAAGTCCACTGATCTTTGTCAAAGGGGCACAGGGAATACCATGGAGCAAAGAATTTTTTCAACAAATGGTGCTGGAGCAACTGAACATCCACATGCAAAGAAAGAAGAAAAACCTAGATGCAAACTTTACACACTTCACAAAAATGAACTCTAAATGGATCATAGACCCAAATGTAAAATGAAGGTCTATAAAACTTCTAAGAGATAGCATAGGAGAAAATCTAGATGATGTTGCTTTTGGTGGTGATTTTTTTTTTTTTTTTTGATGTAACACCAAAGGCACAATCCACAAAAGAAAGAATTGTTAAGCTGGACTTCATTAAAATTAAAAATTTTGCTCTGCAAAAGACATTGTCAAGAGAATTAAAAGACAAGCCATGGATTTGGAGAAAATATTTACAAAAGATATATCTGAGAAAGGACTGCTATCTAAAATATTCAAAGAACTCTTAGAACTCTACAATAAGAAAATGAATGACCCAATTAAAAATGGGCCAAAGACCTTAATAGGCACCTCAGCAAAGGAATTACACAGATGCTAAATAAGCCTATGAAAGGATGCTTTATATCATATGCTCCCAGGGACATGAGTAGGTGAATGGATAAATGAATTGTGGTACATCCAGACTGTGGAATGCACTATCAAGCATGAAAAGACATGAAAGAATCTGACACGCATGTCACTAAAAGAAAGAAACCAATCTGAAAATTCTACATACAATATAATTCTTACTATATGATATTCTAGAAAAGGCAAAATGATGGAGAAAAAAAAGACCAGTAAAAGATCAATTGTCAGGGGTTTGGAGGAGGGAGGGATGAATAGATAGAGCACAGAGGATTTTCAGGGTAGTAAAACTATTCTATATGATATTATAGTGGTGATGACATGTCATTTGTCCCAAGCCATAGACAACACAAAGACTGAACCTTAATGTAAACTATAGGCTTTGTTTGATAAGGATATGTCTACATAGGTTTATCAGTTGTAACATGTGTACCACTTTGGTGGTAGGCCTTCACAGCAGGGGAGGCTACGCATGTGTGGGCAAAGAGGACATACAGTAAGTCTCTGTACCTTCTACCTAATTTTGCTGTGAACCTAACTGCTCTTAAAAACATAAAATCTATTAAAAATGCATCTAACAATGACAGAAATCTTATGAATGGCTTCCATTTATTGAGCATTTATTACATTCTGAGCACTTTGTTAAAATCTTTTCATACCTTACATTGTGAATTTCTCCTAACAACTTTTAAATTAATTATTATTCTTATTTAACATATAAAAAAATCCCAAGTCTTAGACTTTGAGATGTTAAGGAATTTACCAAGGTCACATAACTAGAAAGTGATACCTCTGAGAATCTAATTCATATCTGTGTGACCCCAGAGCCCATCCTTTTAAAAACTGTGTTCCTAAGTACACTAGTGAATTATTGCACTATTACGTATTGTTTATCATCAACCATCGGTTATCTGTTCATGATATGAACAATTTAATTATACCTATGCTTAAAGAGGAGGTCTTTTTCAAAATAAAATTAAACCCATTTTTACCTGTTGCAGTGGTTTGGTTTCGAAGTGTTAACTAGGTACTTTTCCATAATAGATATACACAAATCCTAGGATAAAATTTTACTCCCTCTCCCTCCACTTTTGAATAGAAGAACGTGGGTATTGAGATAACAAAATAGTTACAGGATAAAGAGAGTACACAGTCAAGTGATTGTTGCCTGAAATTTCTAGTACTTTCTCAAGATGGTACTAAAGTCAGTAAATGTGTTTTAGGATCTTAGGATTACATGGTGGGCTCTACGTGTATATTTGTTGAATGAACAAAGCTTTGGGAAAGAAAAAAGTGCATAAGGAGCTTTGGTGTTTTGGGGCTCACCCACAAGATCTTCATGGAACAAACTAACAATGCTATCATCTTAACTCCATTAGTACCGAGCTTAGATGTGATCAGCTGAGTATAAAGCTAGTTTATAATTTTACTCTTATGAAATGAGTAAACAGGACTGTGAAATTTCACTAAAGTTAACCAAATTGATTTGCTTGTGCTGAATTGCAAATGCAGTTTCCCTTTCTTTCCTGAACACACATAAAATAAGAAAAGTAATCTAAGATTATTCCGTTTACCAAAATTACATAGCATGTTAAAAACATCCTAATCAGCTTTTTGGGACTGTGCCTGTGTAAAGTAGCAGTTAACTATTGGATTAATTTTAGTGGTTAATTCTATTTTAAAAACCCGCACAAACAAAAACAAAACAAAACAAACAAAAAACCAAAACAGAACAAAAAAACCCACCAAAAGCTTATTAACTAGACAGTGCTAAGAAACTTCTTTATCCCAATTTTTGTCCCCCTCTTCAGACCAATAATCACAGGTGAGAGAGTGAGACTATCCCATTCTAAATTTGAAACCCCTCAAAACTGATGCCTATCTGGAGATGCAGTATCCTTATTATTGTAGCCAGTACCCTTTTAAAGAACTCCCCCTTGACTTTTCAGCAATTGGCACTGTTAACCACCCACTCATTTTTGAAATTCTCTTCTTTTTTGATTTTATGATTCTACTTTCTATAGGTTCTCCTGCTGAGCCAATTCCTTATTTCCATATTGATTGATTAATTCATCTATTCAAAAAATTTTTACTGAAGTATCACATGCATACAGTAAAACGATTAAATCATGAGTTCATCACAGTTTAATAAATTGTCACAATGAGAACAAATTCAAGTAAACTATGTAGATCATTAAATAGTCCATGGCCACCACAAGAGAAGCACTCTTTACACCCTCTCCCAATCACTGCTGCAAAAAAACCTACTATCCTGATTTTCATCTTCATAGATTAATTTTACCTGTTTTTTGAAGTTTATATAATGGAGCAATGCAATATTCTTTTTGGTGTCTGGCTTCTTTGCTCAACATTATATTTGTCAAATTTATCAGATTGCTTTCTAGTATTTGATTGTATAAATATGCCACAATTTATTTATCCATTCAATGGATATTTGAGTTTTTGGCAGCTTTTGACTATTATGAATAGTGGCTAGGAACATTGTTATATATGTCTTTTCATAAACATATGTATGTATTTTTTTATGGGTCTATGACAAGGAATAGAATTACTGAATTATAAGCTCTGCATATGATTAACTTTAGTTGATGTTGCCAGTTTCCAGGGTGATTTTTCCAATTAGCACACCCACTAGCAGTTTATTAGAGTGCCTGTTACATTTTAGCCATTCTGGTGAGTATACTGTATAGAGGTATCTCATGGTAGTTTTAATGTGCATTTTATTGATAACTATTAAAACTGAACATTTTATCATGTATTTATTGTCATTTGCATACCCTTTTTTGCAATGTTTTGCCCATGTTTTTATTGGTTTATCTGTTTTTTCTTTATTGATAAGTAGAGATTTTTTTAGTATATTTCTGGTATGAATTCTTTGTTGGATATAACCTGAACTTTCATTCTTTTTTTTTTTCGTTAAATTTTTATTTTGTCAATATACAATGTATATGATTATTATGGCCCATCACCGACACCTCCCTCCCTCCTCCCTCTCTCCCCTCCCACCCAAGAGTGTCCTTTCCGTTTGCTTGTTGTAACAACTTTAAAAAAGTATAGTTGTTATATCTTCTTCCCCCCCCCCCCGGTTTTTTTGTGTGTGTATGTGGGTGAATTAATTTGTTTATTTTTTTAGCTCCCACCAATGAGTGAGAACATGTGGTATTTCTTTTTCTCTGCCTGACTCGTTTCACTCAATATTATTCTCTCAAGGTCCATCCATGTTGTTGCAAATGGCAGTATTTCATTCGTTTTTATAGCTGAGTAATATTCCATTGTGTAGATATACCACATTTTCCATATCCACTCATCCAATGAGGGACATTTGGGCTGGTTCCAACTCTCGGCTATTGGAAAGAGTGCTGCGATGAACATTGGGGAACAGGTATACCTTCGACTTGATGATTTCCATTCAGAAGGATCTTTTTTTTACTA